>NW_006399791.1:12979058-12987666 GCF_000299155.1 Elephantulus edwardii | reverse complement strand
ATCCATATTGAAGGCTGCAATCCTTGACCTTCTGCAACAAGTGCTTGAGATCCTCCTCAGTTTCACAATCAGGGTTGTATCATCTGCATAATACAGATTGTTGATGAATTTTCCTCCAATCCTGATGCCACATTTCTCCTCATAGAGCCCAGCCTCTTGGATAAACTGTTTTGTGTATAGATTGAAAAGGTGTGGAGATATGACACATCCCTGGCATACACCCCCATCTAGTTTTTATCCATGCAGTGTTTCCTTGCTTTGTTTTGATGACTGCCTCCTGGTTTAAGTATAGGTTTTAGATTCCACTATTTCTCAGAGTTAGCCACAGTTTCTTGTGATCCACAGAGTCAAATGCCTATGCATAGTCAATGAAACATAAATGGACATTCTTCTGGTACTCTCTGCTTTCAGCCAAAATCCATCTAGCTTTAGCTATAATATCCCTAGTGCCATGGCCTCTTCTAATCCCAGCCTGCACTTCTGGCAGTTCTCTGTTTATGTGCTGTTCCAGTCGTTTTTGGATAATATTTGGCAGAATCTTTTTTGCATGTGATATTAATGATATTATTCTAAAATGTCTGCACTCTGTCAGGTTATTTTTCTTTGGAATGGGAACAAATATTGATCACTTCCAATCAGTTGGATTTCTTGGCACAACTTGGTGAGCACATCCAGGGCAGCATCTGTCTGTTGAAATATATCAATTGGTATGCTGCCAATTCCTGGAGCCTTGTCTATTAACAATTCTTTCAGAGCAGCTTGAATTTCTTCCTTCATCACCACAGGATCTTTCTGAAATGTTGTTTCATTAATTTCTTCTGTGTCAGCCAATTCCCTTTGGTACAATGACTCTGTATACTCTTTCCATCTTCTTTTAATGTTTCCTGGGTCATTTAATATTCTGCCCAAAGCAATTTGAGGGCACTATTATTATTTCATGATAGCATTTCTATACACAGAGTGTCAGTATGTTGTCATGGCCAAAAGTGCTGGACTTCTATGGGCAACTTGGAGAGTGACAAGTTCTGTTATTCAAATCTAACAAACCAGAGGAGAGACACTGCTACAGGGATTTGTAGATTAAGCAAAAGGCAATCTTTCCAGTAAGGAGAGATTCCAACAAAACTAAAAGCTATGTATGAATTTACGGACCATTTTAAAGACAATGATTACATTTAGTTATTCAATAACAATCGGCATATAAACTCTTTAATCTGATCTTCTCCACTGGCTTTAACAAGTTGTTCCGAAACCAGTTTGATTTGCTGATTGACCAGTGACACCAGAGAGAAAGGCCTTAATAAAGTTAGAAAGCAAAAGTTTGGCTCACTGAGTGGCAAAATCAGAATTTTCTTTGTCAAAGAAGTAGTTCAGGGATATTTATCCTTTTACTTAACAATACCCCCAGAAAAATGGGATCATAACAGCCTATCTTTAATATATGAGATTTCTTTGAATTAAAACCCTGATTCAATATAGATCCCTATTTATTATAGGAAGTTCTCATGGCCTAGTGTTAAGAAGTTGCAGTACAATATCAAAGGAATGAAGTTCAAATCTACCACATGATCCACTGGATGGGCTGTTTCCTGCTTTATAATTTACTGCCTCTGATAACCTCATAGATAGACATCTAGGAGTTAATTCTGATTCAACATCACATCACAACAACTTTCATTATAGTAAGGAGCTCTGGAGGCCTTGTGGGTAAGGAACTGTTCTGTCAAACTGAAGATAAGTGGTTCAAATCCACAAATTGCTCCACAGAAGAAAGCTGATCAGGCTCCTCCTGCGTTATTGAAAACCTGCTGGAGAGTTAGCTATGAGTTAGTTCCAATTCAATGACAAGAAAGAAAGATTCATTATAGTAGAATAAGAAGAAATATTAAATTGTATGAAAAAAATATACTGAGGAACCTATATTTGAAGCAAGGCTGATCACAGTCAGACAAAAAGCCATTTTGTGATAATACAGATGGAAACTGTAGCTTAACAAAGGATGTTGACAAAGGATTTTGAAAGGAAGCACAAACTGCACTGACAAAAAAAAAGGAAAGGAGAAATGTTATGAGAAATCACTTGATTAGTTAGAGATGTGAAGGGAAAACAGTGTTTGCAAAATCTAAGACTAATTATCAGTGAAGGAATGGGAAGCCATCAACTGTAAAGGCTAGAAATGGAACTTATTTTCAAACTATATTTTGTAAATATATCTTTTTTAACAGAAAAAAGATTGAAGACCTTATGAAAACTAAATAACAAAAATTAACAAAAAATAAACCAAGAAAACAATCGTGATTCTACCAGATATCCATATCTATGAGTCCATACAGATAAACATGGCATGCTCTTGTATGTCCTGTCGAGTTGGAACCAACTTATAGCTGACCCTCCAGTGGGATTGCACAGGGGGAAATTGCCTATCCTTCTCCTGGGGAGCAGCTGGTGGATTCAAACCCAGTGTCTTTGGGATTGCACTGCAGTTTCTTACCACTAAGACACCAGAACTCTCTATATGAGATAGTGAAAATGGAATGGCTTTTGAATATGGGCATTTAAATGGTCCTTGAAGCCAGGTATAAAAACTCATAGCAAAAACCAATCCACTGCTGTTGAGTCAGACCTAACTCATAACACCCCACTATTGAGTTTATAGGACAATACATTTTCTTTATGGAAGGAGATTCTTCACATTTCTTCCACACAGCATCTGGGAGATTTGAACTTCTGTCTTTTTGGTTAGCAGCCTAATATAACTGTGTGTCAAATACTGGTTCTGCTTTCTTCAGTATGTGACCTTGGGCCAGGTATCTCACATTCACGGGAGTTAGTTTCTCTTTCTGTAACCAGAAGTCAGTAACAGGAATACAGAAGAGTTTAACTTAGGGCTATGTTGTGTTTGGCATGGAAAAGGGCATTTAAAACTAGAAAGCACCACATAGCCTAAGTGTCATTAAATACATACCATGCTGGTATGTACCATGGTGGTTTATTGTGGTGGAGTTAAACAACTTTTATTGTGGTACTGTGGTTCTTATTATTGGTCAGATGGGTATGTTAATATATACTCTGTGGCTTGGTATAGTTATGTAGAAACTAAGAGAAAAGAATTTAAAATTTGTAAAACATTCTTCTGGGGGGGGGTCGGTGGGACTTTTATTTTTCACTCTGTTAAGTCAAAGGGAGGGAAGACACAGTAAGGCAGGACTAAGGTTTTGAGGTTAACATCTTTGAAAAATCAAAAGGTACATAACTGATAAAATGTTGGTCTAAGAGGGCAAGATTTATTGAGGGGAAAAACTGGGAAGGTGTGAGACATCCTGCCATACCTAGGGACCTTCCACACAAGCAAGGTGACAGGGAAATTAGGACAGAGGGATTCTTTCATGGTCCCAAGCCTTGCTGAATGTGTGAATTTAGAAATGCAAGTGTCAACTGAAGTGTCAGGTGGTAACACATAGGCTGACAAAGACTACTTTGCTCTGAAGGGGGTACCTTGGAAGGGAAATGTAATTTTTTAGAATACTTAAAACTACAGTTAAAGTTTCATATATCATGGCTTTGAGAATACACTACCAAAGAGAATAACTCTTAGTGAACGTGACACAGATATGGGGGTCAGAGGGGGCAAGACTTTCTCAAGACCTTGTTTTTCATTTCCCATGAAGAAGAAATTATTTTAAGATTCACATTCTCTTCTAACTGAAATGTAAAGAAATCATAAACAAAAATAATAACAAACAAAACCAACCCAGCAGAGTCAAATGTAACTGAAACTGGAAAAGCAAAATAAATGTTTGTCTAGTAATAATGAGGAAGTACTGGTGGCTTAGTGGTAAGGAATTGTACTGCCAACCCGAAGGACCTTAGTTCAAATCCACCAACTACTGTGTGAGAGAAGAATGGACAAACTCCTCCTATGTGATTTACTGCTTCTGAAAACCCAGTGGAGGGTGAGCTATGAGTTAATTCCCCCCAATGGTACACAGCAATAGCTGCATTAATAAGGGAGCTCTGGTGGGCTGATGGGAAAGGAGTTGTACTACCAAGCAGAAGGCAGTCAGTTTGAATATACCACCTATTCCATGGGAGAAAGCTGGGTAATCTCCTCTCATGTGATTTACAGTCACTGAAACCCCTCTGGTGGGTCAGCAATGAGTTGGTACTGACTCAACGACATGTAATAACCTCAAAAATAGTGAGATATTTTATGATTATTAATGTCACAGAATTATTTCTTATTCCCAAGTTAGGGGCACTAAATTAAATCAATTTATAGGCATAGAAATAAAGAAATATTAAGCTACAGAAACTCTCAGAGCATTCAGTCCAAATTCCTTATTTTATCAATAAAACTACCTACAGTTATTCAGGGATTTTACTGGATAATATCTGTGCAGTGAAGCCAGGAGGAAAAAAGATAGACGTATACTTAATGCCTTCAAAGACTTATTTTGTAACCATCAGCAAAATTCTTGATAGAGGAATTTTGTTAAGGTTTCTTATATTAGAAATGAAATACAAGAGAATTCTGTTTAGATGTGACTCAGAATTATGCACTGGACCTGAACAAAAATGAACTGCATCCATAGTGTCAAAGACACCTAATGCAAGTTGCTCTTCAGTACCCTGGAGACGTTCCTAACAGCAGACTTTCCCATCGCAATACGGCTTTTAATTTCCCGGCTACTGGTGCCAAGAGTGTTGACTGTGGAGCCAAGCAAACCAAAGCTGTGAAGAATCTCAATCTCTTCACCATCCATCCTGATGCTGCCAATTAGTCCGGTGGTGAGAATCTTTGTCTTCTTGACATTAAGCCTCAATCCATATTGGAGGCTGCACTAAGTTAGTAGGCTAAAAGTCACTGTTTCAGATCTGTCTATTAGCTTCCATAAAGGTTATAGCCTTAGAAACCTCTGAGGCAGTTCTACTCTGCTCTATAGGGTTGCTGGGACTATATGATGATCATGGGTGATGATTACAAGGAAAGGTTCTTGGATCCCGTGATTTCCCTTTTTCATTTTGTCATGTGGCACTGCTTAACTATAAGCAAATTGAACCCGATGAAACTAGTTCCTTTCTCTTTGCTTGAGGGGCTTCCATTCAAGAACAGTTCCTTTTATAGAAGTCAGCTTGGTTCACAACTGCCAAGGATTAGGTTCGAAAGCTGTGTTCATCATCCTCAGCCGGACAGCCTCACAGGTGCGAGCAGAGGCTGTCTACTTATGATTAGCCTCCTTCTATTGTTCATTGCTCGAGAGAGTCCTATCAGGACCTGAGATTGAAAGAATGCCCAGCAATAGCATGATTCTGATTGTGACTTGATTTAAAGTTTGTATATCATGTTCAACATGGATTTTTCACATCAATTCTGACCTTTAAAAATTACTGCTTTCAAAAATTATTTATCCTGATCCCTGAGATTTTGCACCTTAATATTAGATTGGAGAGAACATCATGTTTCTCATGATAAATATAGAGTCTTTGGTTTCAGTTGGTTAAAATGTTTTTGCTTAACACTGGGGGCAAGTCCAACTCGCAGTGACCTCATGTGCAGTGTAGAACTGCCCTGTGGGGTTTTCAAAGCTGTGATCCTCAGGAAGAGATTGGCAGCTCATCTTTTGTGGAAAGTTTGGATGGGCTAAAACTGTCAATTTCTCAGCAAGTAATTGATCACTTAACTGCTTGCATCATTCGAAGCACCACAAAAATGAGTGTATATTCCATCCATTTTCCAGATTAGACTTGCATTAAGAAACAGGCACATGCCGACACAGAACCAGCTCTGTGTGTGCATACAGGGGATTTTGTGTATTTTTTCTCTGATTTATCTATCCACAGGATAGTACAGTATTTAACAAATTGTATAGCTAATATTTGCTGATCATAGCTAATATTTGTTGAGCTAAGGGAAAAAATGCAGAGAAACTCTACGATTCTTCTATTGATGATTTGCTAAGATTATATCTAAGCTTTCTCCAGCACAGTTTCATCAGCCCACAGCCAAGTCTTGCATTTCTTTGAGAATTCAGATATCTGCCACTGTTGGCCACTAGAATGTTCTAAATAGATAATTAAAATAATGGTGACTTTCAAACAACTTCTACTAGTAGTAGGTTTTAGCTGAAGAGTAGGTTAGATGTTTTTGTAACTAGTTCCTGAAGTGTTTGCTTTTTAATCATGTCTAGACTTTATAGCATTTTCTCTTTGGTGCAGGTTTTATGCAAACCTCTTTCAGATGCATATAGTTCAGGGCCAGTTCTAATTAGTCTTCTCACGGTTAAGTTTATGTGCTACTGATACCCTTGGTGTTATTTCTGAACATATAAAAACCCCTTCTTTTTCATCTGACAAAATTAATAACTATCACCAACAGTCTAAACCCAACTCATTGCTGTCCAGTCAAAGTTGACTCGTGGAGACACTCCATCAGGTTTCGAAGGTAGTAAATCTTAAAAGCAGGAAGCTGCCTCCTCTCTCTCTTTTAGCAGCTGTTAAGTTTGAAGCTCAGACATTTTTGGGTATTACCCCAATATTTGTTAACAATCACAGCTTGCTTGGCTTCATAATCAACACTCTGAGCACCAGCAGTCAGGAAATCAAAAGACGTATTGTATTGAGAAGATCTGCTGCCAGGGACCTTTCCAGAGTACTGAAAAACACCTATGTCAGTCTAGAGACTAAGATATGCTTAATCCAGGCCATGATCTTTGTAATTACATGCTATGCATCAGAGAGCTGAGCAATGACTAAGGATGACAGATGAAGAATCAATGCCTTTGAATTGTGGTGCTGGAGAAAAGTCTTGACCAAAATAGATCTGTCTTGGAGAGAGTGAAACCAAGTTTCTCTTGGATTTTGGAGCTCTATTTAACATACTTTGAGCACGTGGCCGGGAGAGATCAATCCTTGGAGAAAGACTTCATGCTTGAAAGGGTGGAGGGACAGTGCAGGAGAGGAAGACCCTGGATGAAATGAATTGATATTATAATTGAGGCTGTGGGGGTTGGTGTGTCAGAATTAGTGAGACTCGCTCAGGACAGGGTACGGATCAGAGCTGCTGTACATAGGTCACTAGGGGTTGTAGGTTACTTGACGACACATAAATACAACAACCACAGCCCAATATTTCACCCACTACACCACTAAGGTTCCTTTCAAACAATCTGGTAAAGGTTAAGTAAGAATTCATGTGAATGGGGCTTATAAGTGGAAAGATAATGCAAATGCAAGAATATGTAATTACTAATTCCATGCAAAATGAAGCCCTTTAGTACATTGTGCCTGACTAATAACCATTTAATAGTGCTCAGTAGAATATCAAGCTCTTTTTATTACACACACACACACACAGAGACATTCACTTCGTAACTAAAAAAAAAATCTTAAAGAGAAAATGTTACATACATTAATTATGTGTCTCAGATTATTCAGTTACAATCATGACCTTTGAGGATTAGTATTGAGCTCAATTGGGCTTCATCTTCCCCCATAAACTGACCTAAAAAAATGATCTCTGTGCCTAGGAGGCCTCACTCTGGAATAATTTCAAGGAGTGGGGAGCATTGCCTGATTGTCTTAGTCTGACCTGCACATCCAGCATGCTCAGATCTTAAGCCCAGAGATTTCCCTTCCAGAGTCAAGAGCAGTAAATGCCTCCAGGGATCCTCAAATCATGCTGTGATCTTTCTGTCTCTCACATTATCACGAACAATAAATATTCTGCAGTGAGATTTGGACAGACAGGTAGGTGATGATGCCAAGCAGTGAAGTCTTCAGCATTGATCTTGGGTGCTATCAGATCCTGCAGAGCTAACACAAAGAAAAGCTTGTTGGTTTTCGTTTCTGTCTCCATAACGCTGAGAGATGAAACATGAAAGTGAGTGAGAAGCAAAAATATTGAAGAGGAAACCATCATTTTCATGTAGGCATTTTTCTCCTGGCCAGACTGACTTTTGAGTTGCAGGGTAAATCACTAGCCTGGGGCAACCCCGAATAACCTATTTTGGGCTGTCTGAATTGAGGTTTTTCTCTTAAGGAAGACAGCTGTTTTTGAGCTAGGACTTTTGGAGCACGAGATGCATCCATAGTTGCTCTTAAAAATGTGTACTAGCCACCAGTTTGGCCAGTGAGGAAAAAACTCCATTCCTTTATTGACCACGTTCTTGATCATTCTCTTTTCCTTCATTTATCCAAATGCCGTTGCTCAAGGCCATTTAGTCTAGCAGCCACTTGGGTTTGTGAGATCATTACACACATATTGGGAGAGTGATTGGCATGATAGTCATGAGGGAAATCTGATTATTAACACCATCCTACAGATGTGCCCTGCGAAAGATTATGTTGGTGCTGTTATGTGCCATCGAGTCCGCTGCGACTCATGTTGTTGTTGTTGTTATGTGCCGTCGAGTTGTTTGCGAGTCACAGTGACCCTATGCACAACAGCCCTAAACCCTGCTCTATCATGTGCCAACCACACTGCCTCTGACACACCCATCCCGATTACCCCAGTCACCGAATCAATCCATCTCATACAGGATCTTCCCCTCCTGCGCTGTCCCTCCACCCTTCCAAGCATGATATCCCTCTCCAAGGACACGTCCCTCCT
>NW_006399791.1:12968665-12976278 GCF_000299155.1 Elephantulus edwardii | reverse complement strand
CTATATGTACAACAGCCCTAAACTCTGCCCTAACCTGTGCCAATCTCACTGGCTCCAACACACCTACCCCTATGACCCCAGTCACTGAATCAATCCATCTCATCGAGTGCCTCCACCGTCCCAAGCATGCCCAAGATTATACAGTTAGTAAATGATAGAAACAAAATTTGTGCACAGGAATTGAGCTCTAATATCACGATCTCAATTTATCTTCTTTAAGCATATGTGTGTACATGTGCATATATGTTCATGTGTGTACCATAACCCAGTTTATCCAGGTTTGGAAGTCAAAACCTTCTCCTTCCCAGTCACATAAGAGGAGTTTGCCCATCTTTCTCCCACAGAATGGTTGGTGAGCTTGAACCATGCACTTCAGCATCTCCTGCACAGCTTCTTGCCCCATGGTAAAAAGTCCTGGTGGCACAAAGTGTTGTGTTTTGTGAAAAGAAAAGACAACCTGTTCCCATTAAGATTTACAAGCTCAGATACCCAATGGAGGGTTGTCAAGAGTTAGAATCAAGTTAAGGGTAGTGGTTTACTTGTTTGTTTGTTTTTTGTTTACTTCATGTAGGGAGTTTCTCTTATATCGATATGTGAATTAAGATATTAATTTTATGTCTCTGTGTCTCACTCAGTTGCCTCATTTTCAAAATAAAGATGAGATTATAGATATCTTGATCTATTCTATGAGAAATAAATGAATATAGAGTTACCATTTAGACTGCTTCCTGAACCTTGGTACCGATAAAATACAAACAATTATTTAAAGGTACTATTATTTAAAAGACAGGAAGCTTTATTTTTTTTTTTTATTTTTCTGCAATTTACCTGATATTTATTAACTACTTACTGTACCATGTAGAGGGCATTTTGCTAATCGTGCTACATGTGCTCATAATAATTTTATAGAGAGCTACCATAACCCAATTTTATAGATACAGAAACTGAAGCTCAAAAAGTCAAGTATGTTTCCCAGAAATTCACAAATTGTAATTGCCTATTTCAATATATTTTTCTGTACCTGATTTTTTTTTCTTCATTTTCTAAATGCAAGGCTTTTTTTCCCCCCCTCAGTGTCTGGGACACCTCCTGGGATATTTTTGTTGTTGTTAGGTCAAGTCAAGTTGAGTACAACTCACAGTGAGCCTATGAATAACAAATTGGAACCCTGTCCTGTCCTGTGCCATTCTCACACTCTCTGACATGCTCGAGCCCATTGTGCCTGTCACTGCATCAATCCACCTGGTTGGAGGTCTTCCTGTCTTTCACCATCTCTCCACCCTCTCAGGCATGATGTCCTTCTTCAAGGACTGGCACTTCCTTGCAACTTGTCTAAGGAAGTCATATGAAGATTTAGAATGCTTCCCTCCAAGGATCAGCCTGATCTCACTCTCTCTAGGATGAACCTGTTTATTCTCCTAGCAGTCCGTGGTATATTCAATAATCTCCAACACCACAGCTCAAAGGCATTGATTCTCCTTCTATCACACTCAATTATTTTCCAGCTTTCTGATGTATAGCAAGTGATTGCCAAGACAATGGCCTGGATTAGGCACACCTTATTCTCTAGACTGACATCTCTGCTCTTCAATACTTTGGAGAAGTCTCTGGCAGTAGACTTCCCCCAGTGCCATTTTTCTTAATTTCCTGGCTGCTGATAGAAGGAGTATTGATTACAGAACCAAGCAAACTAAAGCTGTTAACAATTTCAATCTCTTCACCATCTATCATGATGCTGCCAATTGGCCCAATGGTGAAAGTCTTTGTTTTCTTGATGTTGAAAAATATTGATATTGAAGGCTGCAGTAGTTGACTCTCCACAGTAAGTGCTTCAGATCCTCCTTAGTTTCAGCAAGCAGGGTTGTGTCATCTGCATAACACAAATTGTTGACTATTCTTCGTCCAATCCCGATGCCACATTTATTCTTTCTAAAGCCCAGCCTCTGGATAATCTGTTCTGCATACAGATTGAAAATATACAGTTAGGTGGAGAAGAGATTTGAAGACTATGGTACATCACATTCATGCCATGGCCTTTCTGATCACTTGCTATGCATCTGAGGACGAGACAGTAAATAAGGGTGACAGAAAAAGAATTGGTGTCTTTGAGCTGTGATGTTGCAGAAGAACATTGAACATGCAATGGTAGGCCAAAACAACAGACAAATATGTCTTGGAGAAGGTGCAGGCAGAGTGTTCTTTGAAGGCAAAGATGATGAGGCTTTGCATCATATACTTTGGGCATGTGTTTCTAGGCTGGACTATTCCTTGGAGAGGGACATGATGCTAAGAAAGGCAAAGGGTCAGTGAAGGAGAGGAACACCCTGGACCAGATGGACTGACATGACGACTGCAGCAGTGGGCTGTAGTGTGTGATCATGGCCCAGGGTAGGAAAAGGTTGATATCTGTTGTCCACATGGTCACTATGAGTCATACTTGATTCAATGGCACACAACAACTTATACTCGTGACAAGATAAAAATCCTTCTTACTATTCTCTGGCTTCCTTCCACCTATTCCAAGTCTGTGATGTTGTTGATATTATGTACCATCAAACCAACTACAACTAATAGTGATCCTTTGCATAATAGCTCTGAATTTTTCAGTATCCTGAGCTAATCTTACTATCTGACACATCAACTCTTATTACCCAGATTATTGTGTCAATCCATTTCATCCAGTGTCCTTTCTCCTGTGCTGTCCCTTGACCCTTGCAAGAATGATGTTATTCTCCAAAGACTGGTCCCTCTTGGCTCCATAACCAAAGTATGTGAGACATAATCTCAAAATCCTTATGTCCAAGGAGCAGCTTGGTGGGTTTATTTAAGAAACAACACAGTTTTCATAAAGTTGAATCTGACGTGAAGTTACCTCATGAAAGGTGTTGTGCAAACTGTGCACAAGGACTTTTCAGTTGTTGATTTTTCAGAATTAAGTATCTAATCCTCTTTTCCAACGAACCTCTGATGATTATAAACCTCTAATCTTTCAGTTAGTAACCAAATGTGGTAACTATTTGCACCTCCCAAGGCACCATAGCATCTCCAATGACCCATTATATGGTGTTTGAGTTCGATCTCTATTTATGTCTTGATGAAATGTAAGAAACCTTTGCTTAAGTTGAACTTTGTGTCAGACAATATTCCAAGCACCTTGCACTTAACCTTTTGAATGCTTAGATAATGAGCAAGTCTGGGAAATTTAGGGTGCTATACTTATTTTTAACCTGAGAATGTTAGGTTCTGAGAGGTTAATTTACTTGATCAAGGTCACACAGCTCCCTGAAAACATAGTCAGAATTCAAAAGCAGGTCAATGTCACTCTAAAGCATTTATTTATAGTCTAATGTGACCTGAGGCAGGGAACACATCTAAGAAGGATGACTTGGGTTGTAATGAAGCAATAATTCAAATTGTAGGAAGAAATATGGCGTGATGGGATTCTTGCAGTTATGACGGAATGACAAGGAGACCTACAGTCTGAAAATATGTAGAGACTAGGAATTATTGCAAGGAAAGTACTGACGAAGAAAAAGATTTAAGGAAGCGAGGAGAAAGATGGATGATGTGTCGGATGTGCAAGAATAGGAAGCTGAAAATGGTTGGAATCCTACTATATTAAGGTGGATTCTCACTGTCCCTAGCAATCAGAGCCAGTTAAGGCCATGCTATGAAATCAGTGCTACTCTCAATTCCCTCTCCCCATCCTCTTTCTTCTTGGTTCCTTCTCTTTCCTCGTCCAACAAAGTCATCAGAGGCCCTAAGCAATGGAACAGACACAACAATGGCTCTCCCAGTGATGAGGAGATGCATCCGCTTCAAATGGACTGATTTTAAATGTCCTGTGTCCCTTAGATTGATATCCTCTAAGACAAATGAAAAAGGATACATATGAGCAGTGTTTCTCCTCTTTTCTGCCATTGTTCTCTACATGAGCAGATGGAAGAATGCTCTAGAACTAGTGAGGACAAAACATAAGAGATATAAAAGTAGAATATTCCCTCCCACAAGCTCTGCATCCAGGTATCCATTTCTTTCCAGCTCATGTCAAACATATTTATGGACAATCAATGAGAAATAAGGACATTGTTCCTTCCCTTATAATGATATTGAAGCCATTATACCCATTAAAAAATTAGTGATAAGTGGTTAGAGTTAAAAAGAAAATACATACACATACATAAAAAACAAAGACATCTGGGACAGTAATAGATATGAGCAAATTACTCCACCATACACAACAACAGCAACATATGTAAAGAGGTATAAAAAGAAGTTAATAATAGTAACAAAAGGTATGAATAGTAGATGGAGTTGCTTTTGTGCTTGTGCACCATTAAGTCAGAAGTCTGATCCTCCAGCTCATTTCAGAGATAGTCAATCACATGCGAGTAGACTGCTCATCTTTCTCATGCAGAGCATAGCTCCTTACCACTAGACCACCCGAGCTCCCTCTTTTGATACTGTTTTTGTTGCTGTTCTGTGTTGTCAGATCACCTACTACTCATATGGACCCTATCTACAACAGCTATGGATCTGCTGTCATATCCTAAGCCAATTTCGCTGTCTCCTTCACACCTAACCATATTACCCAGTTACTGAATCAATCCATCTATTCCTGGATATACTTCTGTTGTGTTGTCCCGCCATCCTTCCAAGCATGATGTCCTTCTCTAAAGACTGGTCCCTATTGGCAACATGCTCAAAATATGAGAGATGGAGCCTTAAAATCCTTGCCTCCAAAAAGCAACTTAGTTTCACCCTCTCCAAGACTGTACTCTTAGCAGTCCATGGTATGTTCAATATTCTTATCCAGCGTTACATTTCAAAGGCATTGATTCTTCTTCTATCATCTTTAGTCATTGTCCAGCTCTCTGATGCATAGTAAGTAATTGTGAAGACTATGGTTTGGACCAGGCACACCTGAGTCTCTAAACTGACATCGTTGCTCTTTAGTACTCTGGAGAGATCCCTGAGAGCATATTTTTCCAATACAATTAATTTTGAGCTGTGCTGTAATCCCAAAGACATGTGGTTTGAGGACACAAGCTGTTCCATGGGAGAAGGATGGACAATCTCCTCTCATGCAGTTAACAGCCTCTGAAAATCCACTACAGGGTCAGCTATAGGTCAGTTCTGACTTGATAATACACAACAACAATAGTGTCAAGAGTGTTGATTGCAGAACCAAACAAATTGAAACTGTTATCAATCTCAATCTCTTCTTCTCCATCAATCATGGTGTTACTCACTAGGTGCAATGGTGAGAACTTTGTTTTATTGATATTGAGCTTCAATCCATATTGAAGACTGCAGTCCTTGACCTTCTGCCACAAACACTTCTGGTTCTCCTCAATTTCACCAAGCAAGTTTGTGTTATCTACATAACACAGGCTATTGATGATTATTTCTCCGATCCTGATATCACATTTCTCCTCAGAGTCCAGCTGAGTGTACACTTTTCCTGGTTTTGAACCATGCAATTTTTCTTGTTCTGTTCTCACTCCTCATCCAAGTACAGGTTTCACATGAGCACAATTATGTGTTCTGGGAATTCTGTTAATCTCAATGTTATCCACAATTTGTTGTGATCCACACAGTCAAATGCCTTTGCATAGTCAATGAAACACAGATAGACATTCCTCTGCCACTCTCTACTTTCAGATAAGATCCATCTAACATTGGCTGTAATGTCTCTAGACTGTGCCTCTTCAAAACCCAGCTCGTACATCTAACAGTTCTCTGTTGATGTACTGCTCTAATCATGTTTGGATAATCTTCAGCAGGATCATGCTTGTATACGATATTAATGATATTGTTTGATAGCTTCCACACTCTGTTGAATCACAATTTTTTGGAATTGGAATAAATATTGATCTCTTCCTGTCAGTTGGTCAGGTAGTTGTCCTACAGATTTCTTGGCAGACTCTGGTGAGCATGTCCTGGGCAGTATGTTTTTGTTGAAATATGCCACTTGGTTTACCATCAATTCCTGGGTTCTTGGTTTGTTTTGTTTTGGTTTTTTGGGGGGAGTGGGGTGTCAATTCCTTCAGAGCACCCTGAACCTATTCCTTCATCACTATTGCCTCTTGATCATATGTTTTTTATCTTTTGATATTTGTTGTTGTTTTTGCCATCAAGTAGTATGCAAGTCATAGTGATCTGCAGCCTGCCCTATCCTGAGCCAGTTGCACTATGACACACTACTCTCATTACTTCATTTACAGAGTAAATCTGTCTCCTCCAGGGTCTTCCTCTATTGCAGTGTTTCTCCACCTTTCCGAGCATGATGTCCTTCTTCAAGGACAAATGACTCTTGGCCATGTGCTCAAATTATGAGAAGCCAAACTTCAAAATCCTTGCCGGCAAGGAGAAACCTTATTTCACCCTGTTGCAGATATACCTGTTTGTTCTCTTACTGGTCCATGATATGTTTAATACTCTTCTCCAGCATCAAAATTCAGTCAGGTGGATCGATACAGCCACTCCTGCAATGGGCTCTTGTGTGTCAGAAAGCATGAGAATGGTGCAGGATAGAACAGGGTTCAGGTCTTTTGTTCATAGGGTCGCTATGAGTCGTGCCCAGCTCAACAGCACTTAACAACAACATGGATTTGTATATCTGTGTCTCTGTGTGTATCCTTGGATAATTGGATCAGTATATAGATTGAACAGGTGTGAAGAGACACACTGACACACTCCCTTCCCAATTCCAAATCATGCAGTGCTCCATTCACACAACAGCCTCCTGAAAGGGTTCTGAGATTCCCATTCTTCTCAATATCAGCCACAACTTGTCATGATCCACACAGTCCAATGCCTTTTCACAGTCAATAAAGCACAAATAGACATTCTTCTGTTATTCATTACTTTCATCCAGGATTCATCTGACATCAGCAATGATATCTCTGATGCCACTGCCTCTTCTAATTCCTTCTTGATGTTCTGACAATTCCTTATCTTTGTAGTATTCCAGCCATTTTTAAATAACCTTTGGTGCTTTGCTTGCTTGTAATATCAGTGATATTGTTTGATAATTTCCACATTTAGTTTGTTCACCCTTCTTGGGAATGGGAACAAATATGGACCGCTTCCAGTCCCTTGTTGAGACAGCCATCTTCCAAATTTCCTGGCATAGACTGGTGAGTGCATCCAAGGCTGTATCTGTTAATTGAAACAAGTAAGCTGGTATCCCATCAATTCCTGGGGCCTTATTTTTTCCAATGCCTTCAATGTAGTTTTTGCTTTCTCCTTCATTACTATTATTCTAAGTGGTTTAGCAATTGTTTGTCAGAGTGCTATACTAAAATTACTTGAGGTTGCTGTGATACTGATATCAGTGCTACTGGTGTGTCAAATCTCTAAAGGATTTCTCATTGTGGACAGGGTTTGGTGGAGCTCCCCAATTAAGACAGAGTAGGAAGCAGGATGGGCCGTCTACTTCCTAAATAAAAAAGCTTTTGAAACCCTATGAACATAAACAAAGGGGATACTTATAGTAGTGTAGTGGTAGAGCCCAGATTTGAAGTCAGTTGAAATGAGGAAAATCAGTAACACAAACACATAGACACTCAATTTTTTTTTAAATTTAGGTTGTTTATTTTTCATTTCAA
>NW_006399791.1:12963959-12965455 GCF_000299155.1 Elephantulus edwardii | reverse complement strand
GTTTGGCGCAGGACAGAGCAGGGTTTAGGGCTGTTGTGCATAGGGTCGCTATGAGTCGGAAACGACTCGACGGCACATAACAACAACAACAACAACAACAGTATATATTTGGTGCTTTGCTTGCCAATGAGGGTTTAAAAATTGCATTGGTAAAACCCTTGACCTCTAAAAGGGTAGTAATGACTATTGGCAAATATATATAACTTGAAATGAAACATTGTGAGTAGTGCATTTTGTATATTTATGTTTATTATATCCTATTCAGTTAGCATAACAATTTTTTAAAGATATATTTTCATCATTCTTTTTTAGTGCAATTTACAAATCATTTTGGGTATTTAATCAATAATTTATAGACATTTTGTTTTATAACATTGACCACAATTGGTAAAATTAATTAAATAGGTAAAAACAATGTCTTATAAACCCCTTGTTTTATATTACCTTACTCCTTGGACAACTTATCTATTAATTTTCTTTCTCTTCCGTGTCCTTTCCTACCCTGTTAATCACTCAAGAATATTCTCTTTAAATACACACTTTTCCTATGCTTTTATACTAGTGATCTTGAACCAAAATTTACCATTGTGACTGACTTATGTCATCCAATTTTCCTAGATTAATCCATGTTATGCAGTATTTCACTAATTCTGATCATTTTTCCATGATGTATCACAGTCTATTGAATTAATGTACCGTATTTTCTCTAATAATTCATCCATTAATGAATTATTGAGTTGTTTTTAACTCTTTACTTTTATAAATAATGTCTAAGTAAGCATGGATATGTGAATGTCAATTTGGGTGTCAGCTCTTATATCTTTGGAATAGATATATATTAGTAGAATTGTTGGATCAAATAACATTTCTAACCACAACTTTCTAAGGACATGTCAAACTGATTCCATAGTGGTTGCACCATTTCACATTCTTCCAAGCAATGTATGAAAGTTTTAACTCCCCTCATCTTCTCCAACACTTAGTATTTGATATCTTTTTTTCTTATTATACTATTTACAAAATTCAAATACATTGTTTTCCAGAACAGTTTTTCCAATTTCCCTTATCCCCTCATCAATTGTACAACCCCATGATAAACGAGAATAAAAATGAGAAGAAATCATTTAACATTTCTCAAGCTAAAAGAATGGAAAAACAAATTGAAGACTCAAGTTCCAATACTAAGAGACACTACAGGCAAAATCTTTAATGATCCAGGAAGCACTAAAAGACAATGAGGCACAGGAATCTTTGACCCTGCAGAATTACTCTGTTGATTCTTTTCTGATAGTGGCATTCTCAGTTCCTACGCCAGAGTCTACCTGATTTAAAGGCAAGACTGTTGTTGTTGTTGTTATGTGCCACCGAGTCGTTTCCGACTCATAGCGACCCTATGCACAACAGCTCTAAACCCTGCCCTATCCTGCGCCAACTGCACCGCCTCCGACGCACCCATCCCGATTACCCCAGTCACCGAATCAATCCATCTCATAGAG
>NW_006399791.1:12958789-12962614 GCF_000299155.1 Elephantulus edwardii | reverse complement strand
TCTTTAAATTCCTCTGTATCTGCCAATTCCTTTCTATATAATGACTCAGTATATTCCTTCCATCTTCTTTTAATACTTCCTGGATCATTTAATATTCTACCCGCAGCATCCTTGATTACAGCAACTCTAGGTTTGAATCTGTTCTTCAGTTCTTTGAGCTTAAGACTAGAAAATCCTTTTATGAATAGACCAACACATCTCATCCACATGTCCCCACCCATCTATGTGACAAAGTCAAACTCAATGGCTAGGAAAGTAATTTTGAATAATGAACCATTGACACTACTTACCATTCCCTAGCTATTTAGCCATTAACCTTCGTATCTAAATCATTAACTCTCTCCTTACAATCGTCTTACTAATAGTTACATTCTTGAAAGCATGTAAGCCAGCTACTTCATGCTTCATACCTTAATGTCCACATTTTAGACAGCCAATTTCTGATGTGTGATCCCTATCTAACCAGTACTCTGCAAGAATAAGTTTGTCTCTTTAACAGAAGAATTCTCTGTTTGGTTTGGAAACTTTGAGCATCTACTTCCACAAGCTAAGTCCAGTCAAGAGTAAATCTTCAGGCTGCAGCAATCAACACTAGACTCATAGCTAATTTTTACCATCTCTCATCTTTTCTTAACCTGACTGGGTTCTGGTCAACTCATCCCCAACCATCCTTGCCTATATACAAATTAACATTAGCAGCAAACTCAGTAGTCTATACTTCTTACAATCCAGAGTGGCTGGTCCTTTCACTCAGCCTTAACTCCCACATGAGGATATTTCAACAAGCCACGTGTCCTCATTATTTTTTCCTCCTCAAGCCAGCTGTCCTCTTTTGCTTATTCATGTGTCTGTGCATGCCAGGTGGACAGAGCAGAAGGAACACGTCCATGTTCACCCTATTTCTTCATTGCTACATGCCTCCTACTTCCACTTCAGTGGCTCCAGATGTGCAGTATGAGTGAGCACACTCTCAGATCCTTTTAACTTCAAGACCTGGAAGTGTACTTGAGCTTCCCCCTGCCTCAGGAATCAAATAGCTTTGTCCGGTTTTAAAAAGTCACAGTCTCTATCTCTCCCATGCCCCCTTCCTTCCTGTTTGACTTTCTTTCAAATGTGAATCTCTTCAGTCAAAAGTCCAAGGTGGGTCTAAAAATCCCTTCAAAGCAAATATCCTAAAAGTACTGGGTGGGACTTAGTCTTTCCCTTAGACTATGCCCCAGCACCCAATTCCAAATTCTACTTTTTTTTTTTTTTTTACAAATTCTACTTTTAACAAGCTTGTGTCCAGGGAATATCTTCTCTTTTAGTACTTCAAATCAAGTTATGTAGGAGAAGGATGGGCACTCTCCTCTTGCAGTTAACTTCCTCTGGAAACCTGCTAGAGGGCCAACTATGGATCAGTTCCAACTGGATGATACACACAATAATCAAATAGTAGCCAAAAGCAGAATTACACACTTTCCAAAATAAAAATATACAGTATTCACTTATATCATAGATCTCTTTTCTCTTTTCTTTCACTCTCCAGTTTTAAAATTGGCTTCTTTATAATTGTTCATGTACATTGTTTCATTCATGTAAATTTTGCTTTATATATATTTCTTATACGTTATATTTACATCACTAATTACTAGTGATTTAGGCCCAGAGGACCCCATCTTTTCAAGTCTTCATTGAATCTTTCCTAGAGTACTTCACACCTTCCCCTGACCACTAGCCTCTGCTATCCTAGTGATTTTTCTCCCCTTCCCATTTACTGGTCAGATTAGTTAATACATCCAGAATGAAATCATACTTAATTTATTTGTATTCCATTTTTATTTTTAATAAAAATAAGTACTGAGAAACTTCGCTCATATAAAGAAATAAATGGTATGAAAGTTGCATTGTTAGAGAAAAAATTTTATTTAAGCTTTAAGAAGAAAATAAAGTGAAACTGTTAGGAATAAGAATAAGAAAAATGAATAAACAATTGCTTAATGCACAAAGTTCTTGCTCTAAGTTGAGAGCTTTCACTATTAAATATGAAATATAAAAAATAAGGGTACACAAGTTATTTGTATTGTGGTCAAGTTTAACTTTTTAAATTCATTGTTAAATTTCTTCCAAAGTATAAAAATTTAAAAAAAAAGAAAGAAAGTAAAAGAATACACAACATTGCTGTACCAAAAAGTATGGACTGACACATGACTAGGGATGATAAAAGGAGAATTGATGCCTTTGAGCTGTGGTGCTGGAGAAGAGTATTGAGTATACAATGGACTGCTAGGAGAACAAACAAGTTTGTCCTGGAGAGGGTAAAGCCAGGTTGCTTCTTGGAGGCATGGATTCTGAAGCTTCGTCTCACATATTTTGGACATATTGCAAGGCAGGATGGACATCATACTTGAGAGGGTGGAGGGACAGCACAGGAGAGGAAGACCCTCCATGAGATGTATTGATTCAGTGACTGGGGTAATGGGGATAGGTGTGTCAGAGACAGTGAGATTGGCACAGGATAGAGCAGGCTTTAGGGCTGTTGTATATATAGGGTCGTTATGAGTTGCAGGCAACTCAACGGCACATAATAACAACAATAACAACAACCACCATAAAACCAAGAGTCAATGGTTTATTAAAGAAAGAAGTTAAAGCTGCACTGAAGGTGTCGACAAAAAACAAGGTCCCAAGAGTGAAAGGGATACCAACTGATATTTTTCAACTAACAGATGGAGTCCTGAATCTGTTCACTATTTTATGCTACAAAATTTGGAGGAAAGTTGCCTGGCTGATTGACATTCCCAAGATAGGTAAACTAATAGAATTTGAAATTATCTAATAATTTCATTCATATCACATGCAAGCACTATATTGCTAAATATCATTTGTAAAAAAAAATTTAAAAAGACCAACTTTATTCACTCCTGTTTTTGCATTTCACTTGTATTTCCTAATGCGTTTATATCACTGAATTAGTACTCCTAAGTGTGCCCTTGGGGCTTGAGTTTGAGGATGGAACAGGATAGGACGGTGTTCACATCAATTGTTCCTAAGATCGCTATAAGTCAACCTTGACACAACAGCACGTAACAACAACAACAAAAGTATGCCCTAATATTTTGGGTAATTTTTGTAATTTTAATTTTTACATTTGGATAACTTGAGTTAGTTTTTATATGCAATATGAGGTATGACACCTGTTTAAATTTTCTGTGACTATCCAGTTTATGCAGCATCATTTATTAAAGAAAGCATCTTTTCTCTACTTAATGGATACCATCTCTTTTTCAAAGATCCATGAGTCATTTCCAAGTGAGCACTAAATGACAACAATAACAGCATAATTAGACCAAGAAACAGTTGTCTGAACAGTACAAGTGAACTGTATGTGATTTCAAATCAGGAAAAGCATGCATCAGTGTCATATTCTTTCTTCATATCTATTCACTCAGTATGCTGAGCATATCATTAGAGAAACCGGACTATGAAGAGGAATGTGACATCAGGATTGGAGGAAGATTCCTCAGCAAACTGTATTATGCAGATGACACTACCTTGCTTACAGAAAGTGAAGAAAACTTGAAATACATGCCATAGAAAATCAAAGGCTACAGTCTTCAGAATAGAGTTGTTGTTGTTGTTGTTATGTGCTGTCGAGTCATTTCCGACTCATAGCGACCCTATGCACAACAGCCCTAAACCCTGCTCTATCCCGCGCCAAACGCACCGCCTCTGACACACCCATCCCGATTACCCCAGTCACCGAATCAATCCATCTCATAGAGGGTCTTCCCCTCCTGCGCTGTCCTTCCACCCTCCCAAGCATGATGTCCCTCTCCAAGGACC
>NW_006399791.1:12933014-12957513 GCF_000299155.1 Elephantulus edwardii | reverse complement strand
GGAGGGGTTTGTGCGGGGAGAAGGGTGCAACAATGAATGAATGGAATCCCAAAATCTCTGTAGATGTTCATTGAAATGAAAAATAAACAACCTAAATTAAGGAAAAAAAAAGATTGATTCAGGAGCATCACAATGGGCTTGAGTATGACAGAAACCTTGAAGAAGGAGAGGACAAAATTAATGCCTGTTGTCTATAGACTTATTATGAATTATAGTTGACTTGACATCACCTAACAACAATATGTCTAAAAGAGTTCATTTTATCTTGTTATCTCTATTACTTTCCTCCATTCACACATTTAGCAGCCATATTTGTTATCCTCATTGACTCACTGACATGTCTAGTTCCTATCTTTAGTATCATATGTTTATTATTTTACTTTGTGTATTTCTATGTCTGGGTCAGTTTTTTTAATGATGTTGTCATGTATGTTAATTTTGATTTGTGATCTGTTGCTGTTTGCTCTCAGTCCAGAGAATTCTCTTTGATATTCCTTATATGATTGGGGTAATTGTCTGTTTATCTGAAAATATCTTGATTTCATTTTCATAGATAATGGATAATTTTGCTGGGTATACAATTCTTGGTAAGCATTTTTTTCTTCTTTTCAGAGTTTTTAAATGTGATCCTGTTGTCTTTTTGCCTACATGGTTTTTGTCAAGAAATTGGCATTTAGTGTCATTGGTTCTCCTTAATAGGTAACTCATTTTTCCTGAACAGCTTTACGTTTTCTTGGTAGTTTCCAACACAAGAGAGAAAATATTAAGTTGTCAAAGATTTCATCTTGTTGTAGCACCTGAAGTCTAGAAATTGATAGATTATTGCACTGGATAAATCTGCTGTCCAGGATTCCTTTAAGGTGTTAAGGGACAGTGATGTCAGTTTAAAGTCAAGATGTGCCTGATTCATGCTATTGGCATCTCAATTACTTGTTACGCATCTAAAAGTTGGACAGTAACCAAAAATGATAGAAGGATCGATGCCTTTGAGTTGTAGTGTTAGAGAAGAATGCTGAATAGTCCATGGACTGTCAAAAAGATAAACAAATACTCCACAGAGGCAAAGATGGTGAAATTTTTTGTCTTGCATATTCTGGGTATGTTGTTGGAAGGGGTTTATCCTTGAAAAAGGACATCATGCTTGGGAAGGTGTAGGGTCACTGTAGTAGAAGAAGACATTTGTGATTGACACAGTTATTGTAACAATGAGCTCAAGTATATCAGAGATGATGAAGAGAGCACAGGATAGAGCAAGATTCAGATCGGTTGTTTGTAGGGTCTCTATGAGTTGTTGTCAATTCAATGGCATCTAACAACAACAGCAACAATAGAAAATGGTGTTGTGTGTACAGTTTTCTGATTACTCTTTTTGTTTAGCAGTTGAAGATAGACTGGGCCATATTATATTGAAATCGCTCATTGATCAAGTGTAGTGAGAGACAGTGCTGAGTAAAACTTCAGGAGATACATATGTGGTGGCTAGATACTGTTGTTGATCGTTAACAGATGGAACAAAGAGAAATAACATAAAACATTAGACAGCACCCATAAATCAAAACCAAATTTTAACACTAAAATACATATAGAAAAAAGTAAAAGTGACTGGTGCAAATTGAAGGAGGATCAGAATGGAAAAGCAAAATAAAAAGATAGAGAGAGAGATGGAAAAAAGAGAATATGAGGAGTGAGAGATATAAAGACAGATATATGGATAGAGAGATGCATGGCTAGATAGATAGATAGATACATAGATACATAGAAAGAATAAAGAGCAGATGAAGGGAAAGAACAAGGAAAAGGAATAAAACTAGAGAGGAGAAAGTAGAAGACATGAAGACACAGGGAGACAAAAAAAAAAAAAACCAACAGACACAACAACAAAATCACACAATCCAGAGAGATCTCATCTGGGAAAATATTTCTACTAGTCAAGGTAGAGCTTCTGCTTGTTTGAGGTTTGGTTGAGGCTTCGAGATGTGAGTCAGGCCACAGGTAGCACATGTTCTGGTCAAGAGGACATCAAATCGTGGCTTGCTCAGCCTCTGGTAGAGTTTCTGTTGGCTTGATAGGAGCCTTTTGTTGTCCACACGGCTAAGGATTATCTTTCCTAGTCTAGAGGATGGGCACATGCAGGAAACTCAGTCCAAAATGAGTGGTGTGAAAAGACAATCAGTGAGAACTGAAATTTCCAGGGCAATACATTCTGTGGATGGCGCATTACTGCTAATGTCAGTATAAAAATCTCTGGGCAAGGATACCCAGTGAGACATGGCCTCCATCAGATTACCATCAGTAATCCTGGGGTGAACTGCATGTCAAGAATGGCATAGTCACAGTGGGCTTAGAGGAGTCTCTACCTGCAGAGTCATGTTCTCACTCCCAGCAAGAGATAGAAAATGGTATAGGTCTGACCTCGGGCAGAATTGAGATGGCCAGAGGGATACATTCCTCTACTTATCTGATGGGTTGTGGTAGTGGGGGGAAGTCACTTCCCAATTATCTGTGAGGGCACAAGGGACAAAGAGAGAAATTATTCTTAATCCTTGTTTATATAGCTTCTGGTGTGTGTATCTCCACAGGCCTGGGATCCCTTGCCTAGCAGTCAGCTATTCAAATGGCCTTGCTCCCTAGTTCTATTTCCCATCTGCCTTATTTGATGTTTTCATTCACTTCTTTGTCATTTTTTGTTTAAACTCAGAGTTTCAGCATTACCATCTGTATCTATTATCTTTGATTCTAGTATCTTCATTGAAGAGAATCTCAACTGCCATCTGTCCAGTCTGCTGTCTTACCTGGAAGTCCATAGCAACTTTATTTTAGTGTTCTAGTGACCTACTGGTAAGAAGTTATGCTGCAATCCCAAAGGCATATGATTCAAATCTACCAGCTGCTCTTCACAACAAGGATTGGAATTCTCCTCCAGTGTAATTAACTGCCTCTGAAAACCCTCTAAATGGACTGTTATGGGTTGGTTCTCACTTGACAACTCACAACAATAATAAGAAGTAAAAATTTTATGAAGATATGGAAATGGACACTCTTAATGACCCACCCTGTGGATAACAGATCTGAGTCTTGTCCTATCTTGTGGCATCCTCACAATTAATTGTATTTTCATGTCTGTCCACGTTTACAGTCATTATGCCAGTACTTCCTGCTGAAGGTGTTCTTCTCTTTCTCTGACCCTCCACTTTGTTCAGCATGATGTCTTTTTAAAAAGACTGTTCTCTTTTGATCACATGACTGAAGTAAATGAGAAGTGTCACCATCCTTACCTCTAAGGAGCACCCTGGTTGTACTGCTTCCAAAACAGACTTCTTTATCCTTTTGGCTGTCCGTGAGATATTCAGTACTCTTCTCCAACACTGTAATGCAGAGGCATCCATTCTTTTCCTATCTCCCTTTTTCATTGTCCAGCTTTCAGAAATAGAAGAAGCATTGAGAAGATCATGGCATTATGAACACTGGAGTCTTCAAACTCCTCTTCAGTACTTTGGAGACATCTTTGAAAGCATATTTTTCCAATATAATACATCTTTTGATTTCTTGACTTCTGTTACTATGGTTATTTACTGTTGATCTAAGTAAAAAAAAAAAACAAACAACAAAACAAAACTGTGGACAACTTTAATATTTTCTCCTTTCCACCAATCATGTTGTTTTTGTTTCCATGGTCATATAGCTAAGAAATTCATCCATTATTCTTCTTAATGCTAGCATAGAATTGGGCATTGTCTGCATGGGACATACATATAAGCAAGTCATTATCTGATTAGTAGACATGTTGCATGTTTATGAATACTGTTTAGCATTTTAAATTTTTTTCTGCCTTTTGGTTCTCTATAATCTCTAAAATTCTCGCTCAAGTATGTGCCATTCAATTAATATCATACTGTATTGAATATGATTATTGGGGCTGACTCTGAGAAGAATGGGAATCCCAGAACACTTGATCTTGCTAATGTGAAACTTATACTTGGAGCAAGAAGCAGTCATCAGAACAGAGCAAGGAAACTGTATGGTTCAAAATTGGGAAGGGCGTACGCCAGGGATGTGTCCTGTCTCCATACTTTTCAACTGGTATGCAGAACAGATCATCCGGGAGGCGGGGCTTTATGAGGAGAAATGCGACATCAGGATTGGTGGAAGATCTATCAATAATCTGTGTTATGCAGATGACACAACCCTGCTTCCTGAAACTGAGGAGGACCTTAAGCACTTGCTGTGGAGGGTCAAGGACTGCAGCCTTCAATATGGATTGAGGCTCAATGTCAAGAAGACAAAGATTCTCACCACTGGGCCAATTGACAGCATCAGGATGGATGGTGAAGAAATTGAGATTGTTCACAGCTTTAGTCTGCTTGGCTCCACAATCAACACTCTTGACACCAGTAGCCAAGAAATTAAAAGATATAATACGATGTAAAAGACTGCTGTTAGGGACCTCTCTAAAGTACTGAGGAGCAATGGTGTCTCTCTGGAGAATAAGGTGCATCTGATACAGGTCATGGTCTTTGCAATCATATGTTATGTGTCAGAGAGTTGGACAATGACTAGGGAGGATAGAAGGAGAATTGATACCGTTAAGCTTTGGTGTTGGAGAAGAGTACTGAGGGTACCATGGATTGCCAAGAAAACAAACAGATTCATCTTGGAGAGGGTTAAACCGGGCTGCTCCTTGGAGGCAAGGATTCTGAGGCTTCGTCTGACATACTTTGGTCATGTTGTAAGGAGAGAGCGGTTCTTGGAGAAGGACCATCATGCTTGGGAGGGTGGAGGGCAGGTGCAGGAGGGGAAGGCCCTCTAGGAGATGGATTGATTTGGTGACTAGGGTAATCGGGATGAGTGTGTCGGAGACAATGCGATTGGCACAGGACAGAGCACAGTTTAGGGCTGTTGTACATAGGGTCACTATGAGTCGCAAGTGACTCGATTGCACATAACAACAACAACAACAACAACAACAACAACATAATTGCTTCTCAGTTTGCATCACAATTCTACATATTAGTTTTATCACACTTTTCATTTATGTCTCCTTTCTCACAATATTTTTTTATCATTTACCTGCTCTGTACTGTCCAGAACACTATGTGTACAGATACAGCTTATATGCCATATAATGTACTTTAAAAGGAGATACTGACTTAATCTCCTGGAGAAGACACTCTATCATTGTTGTCAAGTAGGAATTGACTCAGAGATGACACTCCAGTGGATTTTTGAGGTTATAAATTGTGTGGGAGGAGACTGCCCATCTTTCTTGTAGAGCTGCTGGTTGGATTTGAATCACCAGAGAGACACCACCTTAAGGTTAAGAGGACAACTCCCTGTGGACTGTCCACAAAGTAGGATGGAAGCCATGTGGTTAGTAATGTGGAAATAAAGATTTCATTCTATGAGATCCTGGTGGAAAAGCTGCTGGGGAAACAGTTACTATTTAGATACCTTTTATAAAGTCAATTCCAATTTAGCAGCATGATCTTATTTATAAATACAAAAATGTAACATGACAAGACCCTCATGAGAGCCAGACCAAAGAGAGACCCTGGTTATGGTGGTATGGAGACTGTGGCATTGCTGTGGAGAAATTGTGGTAAGGTACAACCAGAGGATCCCTAAAGGTCACAGTTAAAAGTTTTGCTGTTCTTGTGAGATGATTGAAGGAGAGGTTGACTTATTCCTGCTCTAAGGTAAACTTTGCTAGATGATTGAAGAAACCAGAGGCTTCTTGAATTTCTGTTGCTGAACTGAGACCAGAACTTTCATTAAATAATTAGTTGTGCTTTGCTATTAATCTGACTTGAGACTTCTGGGCTTGCATTGGGTGCTGTTCTTTGCCTCTCCCACTCCGAGTCTTTTTCTCTAATAAACCCCATTCTTGGTACACCCCCACAAAAAATGTACCCTGGTCCTGTGTCATCTTCATAAAAGTGGAGATCTTTTTCCTCCACTGTTGCAGTTCCTCTTCTCATTCTTTTTGTTGAGAGACTTGCTCTTTCTCATTGTTCATCTTTACCAATCAGGATCCTCCAGAAAGGAGGTGACAGTTGACCTCGGCATGATCAAATGAATGATACTTTGCTGAATAGAAGAAAAGCAGACTCCCAGGGAAAGGAAAAATATCTTTAGCAACTTGTCAAATGGAAGCTATTTCATGGATACCTTATTCTATGTGCCTTTCACGCATTATTTCTAATTATCACACTCCTCCTTCAAAGTAAGTTTCATTATCAGTTTAATAAATGAACAAACTGATCCTTGAACAGCCTTTAATAAAAACAAACAAAAAACCTTCAACAGAAAAGTGCAACTATTACCTCAGCTGGTGAGAGTAGAGCCCTCTAAGGAGCCCAGACTCTTCCTCTCACACCACACTGCACAGGAGGGATGAAGCTTTAAAACCCTTTGAAGCAGTGCTAGAGCTGTGGTGGGTCACCTGCAAAGTGAACCCAAGAGATAGAGATCTAAGCATGAGCCCAGCTTAACACTAAGGGGTCTTTTAAATGAACTCCACCAACTACCTGCTCTGCCTCTTTCATGATACGCCATGAGGGAAATATGATCCTGTTTTTACTACATGGGGTTTTCTACTCTTCAGACTAAGGCTTTTGTGTGTCATAGTCATTGTCTAAATTGTGTCCGAAGAGGCTCTTGTCTCCCATACTTTGAAATAAGAAGTCACATGGATTTGGAAAACTTCAGAAAAACAATCAACACAGGCATCCCCTACTGTCTGGCCTTCTTTGAGCCTTTAACAAGCTAGAGTGTATTTTGGAACTCCAAAAGAGAGAATGTGTGAAGAAATTAATTTGACTATGAAGGTCCTCCTCATTACATTGGGGTAAAGAAAAAAACAGACAAAACCTCATGAGAACAATCAGAGTTAGCGTTCCTTTTTAACAAGATTACCAAAAGATCAAAGTTAGAACCCAAGTTCTAATACTAATATGCTGCAGTATTTCCCATAAAAGAGGTAAAAATCTAGTGGACTTATGTGCTGTATGTTGTGTGGCTAACTGAAAGGTGCGTAGTCCAAATCCACCTTCTTCTCCTCTGGAGAAAGATGAGTAGTTTCTTCCCAAAAATATTATACAGCCTAGAAAGCCTGATGAGTAGCCACTAAGGCAGCAGCTTCCATTCTATGTCAGTGGGTTTTGAGTTTCTTTCACTTAGTTTGGTTTTTCATTTGATAGCCTTTGAATAATGGACCCTAGTGCATGGAGAGTAGCAAACATTATCATGATTATTTTTAGTATTACCATTCTAATATATTCTGACTTTGGAAGAAGCGAGAAATAATGTTCCTCTCTTCATACACTCATCTCTACAGGAGGATAGCACAGTGAGTTGGACACTTCATGGCTTACATGACACTGTGTTTACAAAACCCTCCCAGCCCTTCCCTCTCCTGCAGTGAGGCTTACCTAATGAATAGTTGAGTCCATGAAGGAAAAGGTTATGGTTTCCTGGTACTATGTGTGTTTACACCTGGCTAGTTCCGATAACACTCTTAAATAACCCCTTTCACCTTTAAAGCCTGATACATACACCTCCTGTTTACTCTTCTAGAAGTTTTATAGCTATAAAAATAACCCTGGTTTAAAGAGGTAGTACTATTTTTTGAAGGAAAATAAAACTGTCCATGTTATAGCTAAAGAATGGAAACCCAGTCAGTGAGGTTCACTATAGCCCAAGAAATACTCTCTCAGCAGAGGGCTGGGTAGTTTTATCTCTTTCACTGTAAAGTATAAAGACTAACTAAACTTTCTGTCTGGATCCTTCATAGTTGAATCTCCCTAGGCTTCTGCACATAACAGTTTATAAGCTGAATTTTATAAGAGTTGAATTTTATGAGTGACCTTGGGAAAGTCTTTTAACTATTCTTGACTTCCAGCAGTGTAAATGGAAGAGGTTAATATATTTACTCCGCAAGATCTGCCCACCCATGAGATTGTATGGTCACTACAGCTTTAGCCAGAAGAGCCATGTGGATGAACCTCACAATATCTGCTTAGTAAAGGAAGTCAATCACAGAAATAAAATATTGTGTGAGTTTCCTAACATGAAACACTAAAAGGGACAAATATAACACTCAAGATTTTTTTTTTGTCTGACAGTATGATAGTAGCCATGAAAGTATTGTTAACAACAGGTTCAAGGTTATCCAAAACTGTCCTTGATTTTAAGAACATTTCTAGCAAATCAAGGAAATAAGATTGATATGAAATACAGTCAATCACAGTGAAGTTGTGTGCTAAATTATGAAATACTAATTATGTAAATGCTTGTAGCAGATTACTTGACAGAGAGATTGCATTATTTCCAAAAAGACGCCATGCCTTGGTGGCTGTTGCTAGGTGCCATCGAGTCAAGTATGACTCAAAGTGACCCTATGAACAACAGATCTGTACCCTATCCTATCTTGTGCCATCCTCACACTGCCTGACACATTAGAGCCCATTGTGGCAGTCACCAGGTCAATCCACCTGGTCAAGGGTCTTCTTCTCCTTCACCAAGCCTCTTCCTTTCTGAGCGGGTGGGGTTGTTGTTGTTGTTGTTGTTGTTAGGTGCTACCAAGTCGAATACAACCCTTAGTGATTCTATGAGCAAAAAATTTGAACCCCGCTCTATCCTGTGTAATCCTTACACTTCCTGACACACAAGAGTGCATTGCAGCAGTCATTGTGTCAATTCACCTTGCTGAGGGTCTTCTTCTTCATCAATCCTCCACCCTTCCTAGCATCATGTCCTTCTACAGGTGATAGACCCTCCTAGCAGCATGCCCTAAGTATGTGAGGTGAAGCCTTCAAATAACACTCTAACTTCACTCTCTCCAAGATATATCCGTCTCTTCCCTTGGGAATCTATGGGATGTTCAGTGTTCTTCTCCAACAGAGAAATGAGTGCTAGAGAGACAAGGAAAAGAAAAGTTCTTCTTTAAAACTTTTTCTAGTAAAGTACATTAACTCAAGGTATTCCAAGAAGAGAAAAAAAAATCAAGATTTTCATTTAAGGATGAGATAATTCTGTAGATGTATACAGGAAAGGAAGTAGAAGCAAGCTGTAAGTGAACAGGAACTAAAAGATTGAATACCTCTGGAATCCAAAGACAACATCCTCCCTAGCTCTCAGAGGACATCTAGTTGCTTGTATGTAACTGTAAGACTATAGTGTTTGGTAAAGTAAAGGATCAGTAAAAACAAGGGAACTTAACCTGTTACTAATTGAAACAATATCTACAATACTGGATTAAAATATATCAAAGATTTTGAAGAGATGCACCATCAGATGACTTTTTGTTCACACATACACACACACAGAAAGAGAGAGAGAGTGTCAGTAACCATGAGGCAGAAGTTTTTCAATAGTCGTTAACAACATCAACAAGAAGCATACTACAAGAATATTAGACATTATATCTTATGTGCTCTGACCAAATAGGAGACTCCACACATCAGTTGCAACTTATAGATTTAATGATTTATTTCTCCTACACTTCAAGCTCATTGTCCCAGGAGATCCTAGGTGGTACAGAGTTTAATGTACTAAGTAGCTAATAAACTAAGGCTTACATTCAAGACCACTTAAAGCAGCTCAGAAGAAAAACCTGGCTATTGACTTCCAGATAACCTGCCAGTGAAAACTTTATGACATGCAGGTTTACTTGGATGTACATGATTTCACTGTGGCTCAGAGTCTACTTGATGACAGCTGATTTCTGATGATCTATTCAATGAAATTGAGGATTAAGACCGCTTAGTACAGAGGAGTTTTTGCCTCATTGCTTGGGGAAGCAGTGTTTATATTAGCAAGAAAAAGATTCTGCAATAATAAAAAAATGATACTTTTAATGTAAAATGTCATTAATGATGAACTAGGGAAAATCAAGGAACATGGAGATCATCAAGAGAATTACCTAACTAGAGTGTACAATCATCTAAGTAAGGCATAGCAGAAAAGAAAAATGTGCCCAGTTTACCCAATTCTTCCCCAACAGAGTTATGAGGTTTATTGGAGGAGGTGTGTAACAGGTTACATTTCAGGTTAGGAACAGTCATGATACAATTCCTCAGTCGGTACAGATGCTAAGGCATGCTTGTAGGCCTGCAAACCTACAACCTTGTGGCTTCGAGCCAGTATTACCCATTTCTTTTTGTCCTGCCAATCATGGCATCTTCTCTCAACCCTTTACTAAGCCTGAGTGTAAACATGGTTTTGAAATTCAAGAAAAGTGTGACCAATTAGACAGAGCATTGATATTGACGATGCAGATAAATAGGCTCTGATGGGGCTTTGCTTTGTTGGTGTGTTTTTGGATTTGTTTTTTATGTGTGTGACTCTTTGGGTGTGCCTTTCCTTGAAGACAAAGATTTTGAAGCTTCGTCTCACATATTTTGGGCATGTGGCCAGGAGGAACCAGTCCTTGGAGAAGGATATCATGGTTGGAAAGGTGGAGGGACAGAGTGGGAGAGGAAGACCCCACATGAGATGGATTGATATGGTAAAGTGGAACAATGAAATTAGGTGTGTCAGAGTCAGTGAGACTAGGTCAGTATAGGGCAGGGTTCAGAGTATTGTGCATAGGATTGGTAAGAGTCACAGACAACTCAAGGGCACATAAAACCAACAATAATATTTGAGTGAAAGTTTATAAAGCATACTATTTTGCTTTAATAATAGCTAATAATTGGAAACATCCTGAGTTCCCATCAACAAATTAGTGTATAATGGAGTACTATGATCTGAATATTTTTACCATGATGACAATAACAAGGTTCCTGTTTTCATCCTGAACTGTGACAAAACCATCACACTTTTGCATGTTGATAATTTCACTTAAATTTTAGATTAGAAGGCAATCAAGCAGGAAAAGGAAAGAAATGCTTGTTATAGCCTGTTTCGATTGACCTTCAAGAAAAAGATCTTGATTCTTTATTGAATTTTGAAATACTTTGACTTGATAGAAAATAGTCCAGATTCGATTTCAAAATCTCCTAGCTTTCATATTTACCAACAGATTTGTTACAACGTCCCTTTGGTGTGGTAGGGAAGCCTTGATGGATACAGTGGTTAAGTTCTTGATTTCAAACTGAAAAGTCAGGAGCTCGAACCCATCTGTTGCTCCATTGGAGAAATAGGAGTGAATCCGCTTCATTAGGGAACACAGCTTTCCAAACTAGACAAGTTCTTCTCTGTGCTAAGTGTAGACTCTGAGCCAGAATCTACTTGATTACAATGAGTTTGAATTTGGACTGTTTTGGTTATTCAATTAGTAACCTGGGGGATACTGATTATGCTCAAGAGTTACTTTAAAGGTCAGTACCACGACATGCCTAGATAGTGCCTGGCATATATTAGATGCTTTATAAAGGTTTGCTTCCTTGTTTTCTGAAACTTTTTGGTATTTGGTCCATATTAACATTATGTATCTCCTGGAAGTTCATAACTAGGTTAAAAATGCATATCAATTTAAACATGCTGAAGGAAATGGTAAGACTCCTGGGAAAAAGAGACTCTGGGAGACAGTGGCTTAGGAAGACCTTCATGCTTGCTGATGATCTGGGTCTTTTTTTGTTGAGTGGAAGTCAAGAGGAGTGACAGATTGCAAAGTATCAATTTTTGCCAGAGCTCCTTTTTTCAAGGTTTCCCATTTTGTACTCTTTATGAGCCCTTGCAGATGGAATTTAGACTGCATGACTGTTACAGACACCTCAAAGGGGAAGATGGATTGAAAATGGTTACGGATGAAACAGTGCCCTCTGCTCTTGGATGTTGCCTTTGTAATGGAAGGAGTGACAGGAGCAACTCCATTTTTTTTCTATTCATACTTTTCCAGACACCAAAGGGGTAGGGTTGAAGGGGTGGGGGGAGGAAACCATTGCTCTGGCAAGCTGATCCTTTACATAAATACCAACGTATTTCTTTTTCTTTTAATGTCTTGTCCTCATCACTAAAGGTTTGAGTGTGATAATATTTGATTGTGAGATAAAAAGCTCTGTCAGTATAATCCATACTGTTTTTACTGTTAAGCGGAAGTGCAGGTCTCTGGTGGTCTGAAACCACTGGATGTTCCTTCCAAGAAAGAAAGATGAGAAGTCTCCTCCCCTTAAAACTGACAGTCTTGGGAACAAACAGAGAATTACAATGTGAGGAATTGACTCTGTGACCTGGGCATTAAGTAATTATGCGATGTAGGAATAAGCAGCACATACCCTTCTTTTAACTTTGAGTTCTCTCCAAGGCCATTGCCCCGCGCTCCTCCAACGCTGTCCCTGTAGATCACTCTGTAAGTAATTGTTTTCCCAGAGATTTGCTCAGTTTGCCACAGTATGAGCTGGACCGTGGTACTTGTGCCATAAGGGAGCCCTTTCTCCAGTGCTCTCTCAGTTGCCTTGAAAGATTGTGTCACAGTAAATGCAAGTCTCCTTATACAGATTAAATGATTCCCTCTCTCTACTCTCACTGCTTTGGTCTATTAGTCAGCAAATTAAATCCTACAATGGAGAGTCAGAAGGCTACAGGTAGCTTTGTTGAGTGAATAATGAGGAATCCAAACTGAAAATCAGCATACTTTTGAGCTTGTTCGATGGATCAATTCTGTGGAAGTTGTGGGGGTAATAATGGTGCATAGATTGTATTCAAAAGATTTTTATTTTATTTTATAGCATCTGGTCTTAAATTATGCCTGGTATGAGACTTGGCCTGGGTGGATGGATGTGTTTTTTAAGAGCTCCAAAGTTTTTGGAGCTTTAATTAGTTTGCTTTCGAAGACATTCGCACTCAAGTTACATTTATCCCCATTTTAAGCTATTTTAAATGCTTATTATACCTTAATTGGGGTTTACACATCACTAAATTCACCTCTTTCATGCACATTTAACATCGTGTTTATCTCTGACCTCTGTGACGGAAGCTATAAAAGCTCCTCTCTATTTCAGGAGGTGAAGCATTATTATCATTGCTGTTTATGATCAACAAAGCCCCCAGCACCTTGGGGGTCACATTTTCTTGCAAACCCACTAGATCTTCTTAACATTTATTTTCATATAGTGATTCATATACATTGTGTTTCATTCATGTACATTGTGTTTTATGCACTCATTCATATACATTAGGTTTTATTTCACTGTTCTTCTCCTCCCCATTCTTCCATCCTCCTCCAGTTCCCCTTCTGAACATTTTACATATTTCCTGTTCTTATATGCTAATTGCAATAGTCATATTGTTCTTTCATCAATTCGTTACAGGTTGATCCACCTTTGTCCTGATCCTTTTCTGTGTTGATTGACCCATATCTTTATCTGTAAGTTCTCACAAAGGCCTGGAGTCCCTTAAAAGGTGGGCTCCGGGCATGAGAGAACTCCCTATTGGCAGATTCAGAGCTCTCCCTACTGGCAGGTTGTGAGATGGAGAAAAGACATTGTCCTTGAGACCTGACATTACACAAAGAGAGTTCTTATCTGACCAGACCAGTGGATCTTAACAGCAGGAGAGGTTAGAGTGTAGATTCCTGAGATCTATCACCAAAAATGCCTGGTGCTGGAGACCTAGTGTGTGATTATAAGCGATGTTGCTGGTTCACTGGTAGAATCCACAGTTTCCTGAAGGAGCTGTGACCTTGACCTCGTGTGACTGCACCATCTGTCAACACCAGCTTGGGGTTGCTATGGTGCTGAGTAGATATCTGAGGAACTTCTATCATGAGATGATGTAGGAAGAAAGGTCTGGAGATCTACTTCTGAAAATTAGCTAATGAAAACCATATGATTCACAATGGTCTGATCTGTAGCCAATAATGTGATGGTGCATGACCTGGCCATGTTTTGTGTTTTGGTTGGGTTTTTTTGCCCCCTATTGTTTCTGGAGTTGTTGCTATAAGCTATAGTACTATCAGTGTAGTAGTACATAGTTGTATTTGAGTGAAATAAATACCTCAATGCACATTGTTTTTCACTGAGAGAAAAAGCAGGCTAATATGGATAAGTGAGAAAAAGAAAAGTAATTTTGAAGAAAGCTATCCATATTTTTCCTGTAAAAATATTTTTGGGATAATACTATGCCTAGTGTATATGTGTGTGTTTGGAAGCAAGAGTGGCATCCACTCCCTAAATAACATGCCTCCAGAAAATCTATGAATTTGATACATGTTGATAGTTATAGAGGGACGTCAAGCCTTTTGTCCATAGGGTCGCTATGAGTGATGCCCGACTCGAAGGCAATCAACAACAATAACAAGTACATGTATGTGCGCCCAACCTTAGCATTTTTAATGGATCCTAGGTCACATCTGGAAAATGAATGGAATTGGAAATTTATATGTAGTTTAAAATAAAAGAAAGTAAAAAATAATGAATAATGGTCTCCAGCCATCATAGTTAAGGCAGAACTTCCCACTGACAGAAATAATTAGCTTTGGGAAGAGAAGTTGAAATAGAAACCGAGGGTACTAGCTGATGTGCCTGCTTTGCATATTTATATATTCTGCCTGGTCCTTGCATTGTACTCTCTGCTTCAGGAATAAATTTGCTTTTATTGTTGGTCCCAACCTCCCCCATTCTCCTAGAGCTCTTACTGTGCCATGAGAGATATGAAAAAAGGCCAAGTGATCTGCTATTGAAGCTAGAAGAAATAGCTCCCTCCCAGTGACCTTCCTAGATAATGAGCAGATAGAGTTTTCTAATATAAAAGGAATAAATCAAGGGACCTTTCAGGGAGCCAGGGCAATAACAGTAGAGTCCAAGACCATCAATTCTTAAAGTAAAGGGCAGAGATACCTTTCTTTATGGTTCAACATTTGACTGAGACAAGATAGGCATATTCACCCATAAAGTGGGGCACGATTAAACATAAGGTGGTCCTCTGCTTGCACTGAATCCTGGGAATAATCAGAGGAAAAACAAACAAATGTAAACCATGTCTTCCCATGATGTCTCATGGGATGCTATTTTCTGTCAGCTAAAACATAGCTTAGAAAGGCTGCTGTTGTTTTATACAGACTCTTCTGAACTAGCCCACACCTGAGCCTGCAGTCGGCTTTCAGAGGCAGTAAATCATGTTGAAGGGGATTGCCCTTCCTTTCTCTGTGGAGTGGCTGGTGTGTTAGAACTGTGTCTCACTGGGTTGGCCCTACAGCTCCTTGTCACTTATTCTTCCCCTTAGTGAATTTAAATTTTCTTCTTGTTATTGTGAAATCAACGTTAGATAAAGATAGTGAAGGCCTCCTCTGATGGGTAGAAGGGTGTTTGCCCTGCTCCTGGTCCCCATTTGACATCACTATATATACAGGGGAAGTTGTTAACAGCTAAAATCAAGTATCTTGATTGTTCTGGTTTCTCTGGTGTTTAAGCCACCAAGTGTTAGGGACCTGTGCCATCCTTCCCATGCTTCTGAAAACAAAAGCAAACCCTGCTGTGTTGACTGTTTGGAGAAGACAAGTTCATGGGGAATGAATAGCTAGCTAGCTGTAGACCCATGGCTGCACTCATGGTCCATTTGTTATTTCTAAAACAACATAATTTTCCAAGGAGAACAACGAGAAGATTAGAATGTTGATTTAGGAGATTATGCCTTATAGGTAGTCCCTGGAATATGTATGTGGATGCCAACTGAAAACTTGGAGATTTGAGTCCATCCAAAGATGTCTCAGAAGAAAAGCCTAAAGACCTGTTTCCGAAAAATAATCCATCATAAAATCTGTCCAATTCTATGCCACACACATGGGGTCACTCAGGGCAATGGGTCATAAATAATATTTTTTTATTGTAAGTCACCCTGTAGATATTTCTGAGATCAACTTCTGTTTATGGAGGTCTTTATATGTGGTTGGCATCATACTATGTTCCTGTAAATATATTATCCCTGAAAGGAGAGTGTTATAATCCTATTTTAATGAAGAGAACACAGAAGCTCTGTGCCTTTTAAGTGATCTTCTCTGGATCACACAAGTGTAATATATCTCACTCAGGGTTTCCTGACCACAAAGCCCAGGCTTTCAAGCACAACTCTAGATAGAGTACAGGAAAGAATAGCAATAAATTCTATAGCGTGGAACTGTGAGATCTGAAAACAAGCTTGCACAGGCAGCTGAGACTCTTTTTGATCTGGTGTAGGGGTCTATCCATTTGGAATAAAATCTTGGCCAGGAAGAGCAGGAGTCAAGGGTTTGATATTTTTAAATACCATGTGTTGCTTGTCAGATTTCAGAAATCACTTTAGAATCTTCTTGGCTTCCCACAATTTTATCAAGAGGGAAACTGGGACTTAAGGAAGACAGTGGTTTTTCCAGGGCTGAACCAAAACTGAACTCAGGACTGTGGTCTTCCTGGGTTTTTTTGTGTGGTGTGTTTTTGTTTTTGTTTTTTAATAAATTGACATCCAGACATCCTTTATTTGAGGCACTCAAATCATCGTGTTTTAGACAGTCAAATCCTTACCCCTTCTTGCCCTGGACAGCTGCTGGCTATCTGGTCTCATGATGGCAGTAAGCCAGTAATGGCTTTGGAACAAGAGCTCATAGCCTATTCCACCAGACTAGACACCAGTATCTTGATTCTTGTCTTCTGGTTTCTCTGCTGTTTAATTTGTTTCTTGATTAGAGTATAAAGGTCTTGATGGTTTGCTAAAAATCCAGAGAAGGCCAAGACAGTGATTTGAATTTTTCTGTGCTTATTCCTCTCACTCAGCACTGCCACCCAGCAAGGATCTGCACCTGTACTTCCTCGAGGTCTGGTCTCCACACTGCAGTTAAAGACCTTTTGGGGAAACCCACTTAGTTTTCCACTACTCTGATTGGCTAGACCCTGGAGAAGGACATCATGTTTGGAAAAGTAGAGGGTCGGTGAGTGAGAGGAAGGCAAGATGGATTGGAACAGTGGCTGGAACCACAGGCTTGTCAGCCCAGTGAGGATTGTGTGGGTGGTAAAAGTGTGATCAGGGTTTCATTCTTTCACACACAGCCACATTTTGAGTTGGAGATAGCTTAATAATGCCTAACAAAAACAGCACTGAAAAGATGCAGTCTGAGTATCTTGAGTTTCTCCTGATGCTAGAAGATTCTGACTTCCTTTGATCCTTCAACCCCATTCATACAGAAATGGTTAGATATGCTAGAAGACAGGATCTTTATTTGATCCTTCAACCCCATTCATACAGAAATGGTTTGTACTTCACAAACCTGTCACAGAGTCTCATGCTTTTCTGAGCTTTTGAAGTTCTAGTTTTCATTACCTAAATCTTTCTTCTAAGCCTGGTTAAGTCTTTTTTGAGACCTCTATGAATTTCCTTTTCTAGATCTTTCATATAAGTGATATTTTACAACATTTACCTTTTTATAGGTTTGGATTATTTTACTCACACTTATTTCACATTATTGTTTTCACGGTTCATCAGTGTTGTAGCAAACATCAGAACTTCATTTCTCTCTATGACTGTGTAACATTTCATTCTATCTATACACTATTATTGGCTATTGACTTTTCTGACTCACAAGTACCCCATCTATACAGAGTAAAATGGCTCCGTAGAGTTTTCAAAGCTGTCACTGTTCCAAAACAGATTGCCAGGTCTATCTTGTTTAACCAATAGGTAATTAGTCAAGCAGTTAACCATTTGTAGCTTCCAGGGGCTTCTTAGAAATACTACAGTTTTTATTTTCCTACTAATAAGTACTTGGGCTATTTGCAACTCTTGGGCTATTGTGATAGGTGCAGCACACAATACAATTGGTACAATTGGTTATATTTTACCATTTCTACTGCTATTGTTACATGTCATTGAAAAGTTTTTAACTCATCCTACACAACACTGTCAGATCCTAGGCCATCCTTGTACCTTATGATTGAACCTATTATTGCAACCTCTGTGTCATTATATCTCTTTGAGGGTTTCTCTCTCTCTCTCTCTCTCTCTCTCTTTTCTGAACCTCTGCTTTTCTGCCATATCGCCCTTCAGGCACTGGCCCAGCACAATAACATATTTTGAGTAAGTGGTGAAAAGTCCCATCTTTCTCAGCTGTAACAGCAATATGCCTATATTTCTTTTAAGATGGATGTGTTCCTTTTTATATAAGCCTGTGATATATTTTTATATTCACCATAATTCAAACATCAAAATTTAAAAGCACCAATTCTCCTCTTTTCCTTTTTCATTGTCCAGCCTGTACATGCATGTGACATTACTGAAAACATCACAGCTTAAACCAGTCGCATCTTGGCACTTAAAGTGATGTCCTTGCTTCTTAATGCTGTAAAAGTAATTTTTGCCACAACTTTGTCCAGTGTGATACATTATTTAGTTTCTTGACTGCTGCTTCCACAGACATTGATAGTGGAGACAAGTAAAATGAAGTCCTTGGCAACATCATGCTTTCCTCTGTTTATCATAATGTTAATTACTGGTCTAGTTGTGAGCATTTTGGCTTCCTCCATGCTGATGTGCAACCCATACCAAAGCTTTTACTCTTAGATTTTTCATCAGTAAATGCTTCTTTGTCTTCCTTTGTTTTTAGGAAGCAATGTGGTGTCACCTGATTATTCAACGTTGCTAGTGAGATTCTTCTAAGCCTGTTGCTGAATTATTCGCCCCCACAATCTTTTTATTTATTTGCCCAGAAGAGAAAATAAGTAATTGTGATAGAAGGATATAACTCTAAATCAGCACTTTTCTTATTTATAATTCACAGTTGTTGTTGTTGTTGTTGTTAAATGTCATTGAGTTGTAAATGATTCATAGTGACCCTATGAACAAAGACCTGAACACTTATATAACTTTAATCATGTCTCCAAGTTCATAGAGTTTTCAGAGGCAAACTATTTTGGAAGTGGATGCCACTCCTGCTTCCAAGATTATTTTAATTGGGGAGCTCCACCAAACACTGTCCACCATGGGTAACCATTATCACATTTGACACATCAGGGTCACAGTGTTCAGCATCACAGCAACCATGAGTTACCTCTGTACAGCAAATGGATGGACCAGTGCTATGCCACTTAGAAGAATGTTTGACCAAACCCAATTAAAACCATACTTGAGGGCCTCAGACTAAAATCACCCACATTTGGCATGGTAGCGTCACTTTCTGTCTACTAGGCCAACTGAGCTCTCTCTATGTGGTTGTTGTTAAGTGCCATCAAGTCATAGACGACTCAGAATATCCCCTTACTTCATGTGAATGTCTTCGTTCCCTATACACAAATTCTGCATGAATGTACTTAAGCATTCAGTATGTGCCATATGTTAGATGGATCTTAGGTGAAAGCTGGGAATACCAGAAGAATGTATATCTGTGTTCATTAAATATGCAAAGGCGTTTGACTGTGTAGATCATAACAAACTGGGCTGACTCTGAGGAGAAGGGGAATCCCAGAACACTTAATCATTCTAATGTGAAACCTATACTTGGACCAAGAGGTAGTCATCAGAACAGAGCAGGAAAACACTGCATGGTTCAAAATTGGGAAAGGCGTATGCCAGGGATGTGTACTGTCTCCATACTTTTTCAACCTGTATGCAGAACAGATTTTCCAGGAGGCTGGACTCTATGAGGAGAACTGTGGGGTCAAGATTGGTGGAAGATCTATCAACGATCTCTGTTATGTAGATGACACAACCCTGCTTGCTGAAACTGAGGAGGACCTGATGCACTTGACACAGAGAGTCAAGGTCTGCAGCCTTCAGTATGGATTGAGGCTTAATGTCAAGAAGACAAAGATTCTCACCATTGAACCAATTAGCAGCATCAAGATGGATGGTGAAGAGATTGAGATTGTTAACAACTTTAGTCTGCTTGGCTCCACGGTCAACACTCTTGGCACCAGCATCCTGGAAATAAAAAGAAAAAAAAAACCGTATTGCAATGGGAAAGTCTGCTGTTAGGGACCTCTCTAAAGTACTCAAGAGCAACAGTGTGTCTCTGGAGACTAAGGTATGTCTGATACAGTCTATGGTATTTACAATCACTTGTTATGCATCAGAGAGTTGGACAATGACTAGGGAGGATAGAAGGAGAATTGATGCTTTTGAGCTCTGGGGCCGGAGAAGACTATTGAATATACCACGAACTGCCAAGAAAACAGATTCATCCTGAAGAGGGTTAAACCAGGCTGCTTCTTGAAGGCAAGGATTCTGGGGCTTCATCTGGGGCTTCATCTGACATACTTTGGACATGTTGTAAGGAAGGACAGGTCCTTGGAGAAGGACATCATGCTTGGGAGGGTGGAGGGACAGCGTAGGAGAGGAAGACCCTCTATGAGGTGGATTGATTCAGTGACTGGGGTAATCGGGATGGGAATGTCAAGGGCAATGCGATTGGCACAGGATAGAGCAGGGTTTAGGGCTGTTGTATATAGGGTTGCTATGAGTCACAAGTGACTCGATGGCACATAAAAACAACAATAAGTGCCATTCTTTGCAATCCCTACATTGTGATACATACAGCCTTTTCAAATTTGTGTTGTTGTTGTTATGTGCCGTCAAGTCACTTGCGACTCAAAGCAACCCTATGTACAACAGCCCTAAACTCCGCTCTGTCCTGTGCCAGTCACACTGTCTCTGACACTCCCATCCCAATTATCCCAGTAACTGAATCAATCTACCTCATAGAGGGCCATAGGTCTATAATATTCCTCACACTGACGCATCTCTCACATGTTTCTGCATGTGTGTGTGTGTGTGTGTGTGTGTGTGTGTGTGTGTCTGTGTGTCTGTGTGTGTGTGTATCTGTGTGTGTTGTTGCTATAGTCAGCATTAGCTTTTGGTTTTAAAAGCAGTCCTGGCAGGGAAGTCATTGACATTTCCCTTCCAATGTTAATGATAAAACAAATAACAAGCAGGGGGATTGCTGGTAAGGATGTGAGCATCTTATATTTTGTTAAAGTTCCCTAAATGACTGTCCAAGGCACACTGATTAGTGTAGGAACAGGCTCATTTCCCTGCATTTTCCCCAGCCGTGTTAAGTCTTTGACAGTCTGATAGGTGGAAAAGAAATGATAACTTAACCATTTACTTAAATAACTTTTTTAATCTATAAATTAAAAAAGAACATCTTTTCTTGTTTATTGGCTACATGTCTTTTTTGGAGTGATTTCTTAAAATCAGCCAGAAACAATGAGGCTTTAAATTTTGTGTTTTATTTTACTTTGTGAAAATCATAAGTACAGACACAATGGCAAACATTGTGCGGAGAAAAACACATCTTCATCGTGGGCACCTGAATTTTAGAAGAATTCATTTGGCTTTTCAGGATTGATATTTTATTTACAAATCACTTTCACAGATTTATCTAAGTTGTTGTGTGCTGATCTTTGCCAATAGCACTTTATTACCTTGGTTCAACTTGCTATATATATATATATATATATATATATATGGAATGAATTAACTTTCACCTTATTCTATTCTATAAATCGCATTTCTGCCCCAATAATAGCCTGCCTTAGTAAGAAATTAATGTACCATAGTCGGACATTCTGGAACCTCTACTAATCTCCTTGTGTACAGCATTGCCATGATGGAGACTAAAAGGCTAAATGAAGCCCTCAGATTGTGCAACGGTTATTCCATTAGCTCAGAACTCTGCCTCCGCCAGCTTATCTATTCCAATTTTCCTGGTTTTCTGCTTATCCATCTTTCTACTCTCATCGGATCCAGCATTTGTAGGTTGTAGGCTTGTGGTGTGCAGGGTGCTGAAGGAAAACAGATGTGTTTCTGAATTTTGTCTTAATCCATGCAGGTTTTTAGGACAAGGCCATCCATCTTTTAGCTGGTATGAAAAGGATTTCCAGGCACTTCCCTGGGTCATGAGTTAGATTCAAATGACATGGTGATAGGAGAAGCAGGCAGGTTATTCCCTTGTTGTCAACACCTCATAGGATCCCAGACTCTAAGGAGAATGCAAGAGATCAGAAACCCAGCCTTATCCTTCTTGCCCCACTTTAGAATCAGGCATAAAGGCTCCTCTACTTTTATGATTGTTGTCTTTAAAGAATGACATCAAGGGCAAGAGGAGCATTATAACCATGTTTGGGGATAAAGAAGAAACCAAACTCTCTGTGGTTCAGTAATTTTCTGTTTCATATTGTTGTTGTTGTGTACCAGTGTGATGGGAACAATCCACAGCTGACCCTCCAGGGAGTTTTCACTGGCAGTTTAATGGCACAGTTGGAGATTGTTCTTCTTTCTGCTTTAGAGAAGCTGGTGAATTTGAACTATGTGCTTGTGGGATGGCAGCACAGTTCCTTAACACTAGCCAACCAGAGTGCCATGTCTTTTACATAGAGAAGTTATATTTGTGATATTTGCTTGTTGTTAATATTGTTTGTTATCACATCTCAACTCAAAATCATGGCAGCTTTGCGCACAGTTGAATGAAACACTGCCCATCCCTGCCTTTCCTAAAATCATTTGCATGTTCAAGTCCATTGTTATGACTGTGTTTCAGTCCATCTCCCTGGAATCTCCAAAGATCTCATTGACCTTCTACTTCACAAACATATCGCCCTCTGCTAGCAATTGGTTCCTCCTGATAGCATGTCAAAAGCACACAAGTTGAACATTGTTCTGTTGTGATACATAAGTTTTCATTGCTAATTTTTTAAAATATATCACCAACATTTTCTCCCTACTCTACCAAGTTGGAAGTTCTGCTTAAGCCTGTCTGCCATGAATAATATTACTGTTTTGAAAGGAATAGCTTCCAGCCTCATAGGAACATGTGAGTTACCTGAGTTCTTAAAAATGACAGTTACGTAGTACACTAATATTTGTTTAATGATTCCAAATTTAGAGCCATAAATTAAGGACATATGATTAGATGAAAGACCATATTTTCAGAATCAATGGACCAGAATGTTACAAATACTAGAACACAAAATTTCCAAAGTATATAATAACCGATCTAGCTGTCTTTTCTCCCTCCATTACTCCTCCTTTACTTTCCTTTCTCCAGCCCACTTTCTCTCCTCTTTATTCCTCTCTTCTGCCTTTCTAAAAAATAAGAAACTGCTCTTTCTTTATTATTATCATACATTTCTATCTAGCTCTTCTAGACATCCCATTCCCTTTTAAAATGAGTGTTCTTTAGCTTGTTCATCCTTTTAATCTTAAAGGCTTGTGGTACGAGGCCACCAGCTGCTGCGAAGGAAAAGGATGGGCAATCTCCTTCCCTGCTATTAATTGCTTCTGAAAACTTGTCAGATGGTCAGCTATGGGTCAGTTCTGACTCTACGGCACACAACAACAACTACATATAAACTAGGGAGCTTGGGTGGCCTAGTGTTAAAAAGTTGTGCTGCAATCCCTAAGGCACATGGTTCAAGTCCACCATCTGCTCTGTAGGAGAAGGATGGACAGTCTCCTCCTGTGTGATTAATTGCAGCTATGGGTCAATTCCAACTCGACAGTATTCATTAAGAATATAACAAATTTTGAGAATGTACATCAACTTTAGTTTGATCATACACATTATTATGCTATTTCATCTAAATAGGACCTTGAAGAACCCTAAAATAAAGGGATTATTCTCATGTCTATTCTCACTGTGCTGCACAAGCATTTTGACCATTTATGAGTTACCCTGGAGTGGAAGTTGTACATTACAGTTGTACTAAACAACTTTAAGCTGAAGTCATATTGACTGCATCATAAGAGAATCACAGCAAACGCAATATGTTCAGAATCACAGAAATCCTGATGGCTTGAGACTTAGGCCATCACATCAGGGTCTGGTCTATGGGAGAAGGGTATTTAATGCTGTAGGCAAAAGTAGGAAGGGATGGTGGTGGAGTAAGGAAGCGTGGGTGGGCAGTAACATTGAATCTATTGGTCATTGTTATAACTGGGCAAATATCTTTCATCTGTTCTTTTCTGTGGAATGCTTGTCTGTCAGATACTAGAATATACATTTAAAGATTGAGACAGACTAGGAAGAAGGATTGACCATCCACTTCCGAAATGACAGGCTTTTGAAAACCCTACCATAGAGCACACTTAGACTATCACTTGGACTAGCAGACATGGCAATTGAGACTGAGATCTGAGAAACGGAAATACAGAGAAGAAGGAACAGCTGTAAGCAGACACTAGTGATTGGAACGTGGAATGTGAGGCACATGAAAATAGGAAAATTGGACATTCCTAAGAAAGAAATGGAATGCATAAATATTGACATACTAGTTATTGGTGAAATGAGATGGCTTGGCATGGGACATTTTGAATCAGATGATTATATGGTTTACCATGCCGGGGATGAAAAGGTGAGAAAGAATGGGGTAGGTTTCATAATTTAAAAGAGTCATTTCTAGATTCATCCTGAAATACAATGTGGTGAGCGACAGAAAAATATCCATACACATATAAGGAAGTCCAGCGAATACAACTATAATTCAAATATATGCACCAACAACTAGAGCCAAAGAGGAGGAAAGAGAAGATTTCTACCAATTTTTGCAGTCAGAAATTGATCAAACATGCAATCAAGATGCATTGATAAAAATGGGTGACT
>NW_006399791.1:12921090-12931519 GCF_000299155.1 Elephantulus edwardii | reverse complement strand
ATCAACAACCTGCGTTATGCAGATGACACAACCCTGCTTGCTGAAACTGAGGAGGACCTGAAGTGCTTGCTGCAGAAGGTCAAGGACTGCAGCCTCCCATATGGATTGAAGCTCTACATAAAAAAATCCCAAAGATTCTTACCACTGGGCCAACTGGCAGCATCAGTATGGGTGGTGAAGAGATTGAGATAGCTAAGTTTTAGTTCACTTGGCTCCACAGTCAACACTCTTGGTAACAGCAACCAGGAAATCAAGAAACGGATTGCATTGGGAAAGTCAGCTGTGAGGGACCTCTCAAAAATACTGAAGAGCAACGATGTCAGCCTGGAGACTAAGGTGCACCTGATCCAGGCTATAGTCTTCACAGTTACATGCTATGCATCAGAGAGTTGGACAGTGAATAGGGATGATAGAAAGAGAATGGATGTCTTTGAGATGTGGTGCTTGAGAAGAGTGTTGAATATACCAGGAGTGCTGGGAGAACAAACGGGTTTGTCCTGGAGAGGGTGAAGCGTGAATGCTCTTTGGAGTCAAGGATTCTGAAGCTTTTGTCTGACATAATTTGGGCAGGTTGCAAGGAGGGACTGGTCCTTGGAGAGGGACATCATGTTTGGCAGAGTGGAGGGGCGGCGAAGGAAAGGAAGACCTTCAATGAGATGGATCAATTCTGTGACTGGATTTGTGGGAATAAGTGCATTTGAGATGGCTAGGTTGGCACAGAATAGAACGGCGGTTAGAGCTCTTGTGCATAGGGTCGCTATGAGTCACAAGCGACTCAATGGCACATAACAACAACAATGTTTATTACAAGGAATTCCACTTCCAGAAAACCTGCTTAGGAATTTGTGATGATCATGGTTGTGTGTCGAATTCGCAACACCAGATCTCTGGTTTGAGAGTTACGATGTGATAAGTTTGAAACAATGCAATCATTTCTCTAATAAAATTCCTATGAGTGGCCAGTAGGTTGAGGAAGAACTTCACTGGGCATGTGATCTGCTTGAGTACAATAGGAAATCTGGTAGAATTGGCTTGCTTTCTATTTGCTTGAATTGGCTTTTCGGTTCTTTGATCTTTTGCAACAGTTGTTGTTGTTGTGATTGTGTACCGTGGAGTTGGTACTGATGCATAGTTGACCCTCCTGGGGGTTTTCAGAGGTGGTAATCATATGGAAGGAGAATATCCATCCTTCTCCCGTACAACAGCTGATGAATTCAAACCACCTTCTGGGCTGCAGTGCAGAGTCTTACCACATGAGCCATTTCCTTTAGATTAATATCGCCGTCTTTCTTTCTTGATAAAGAAGTAAATAAAGTTACAGATATTGTCGTTAGGTGCCTTCAAATCGACTATTAACAACAGCCAGTCAATGAACAACAGAACTGAACCTTCTCCTATCATGTTCCGTCCTCACAGGCTCTGTCGTGCTTAAACTGAGTATAGTTAATGTGTCAATACATCTTGTTGAGAGTCGTCTTCTCTTTTTGCTGACACTCTACCATTATCAGCATGACGGATTTTTTCCAAAGACTTACCTCGCCTGACCAAAAGGATACAAGATGAAGAGGACACTCTAGTTACACTTTCTCTAAGAAAGATTTGTTTATTATTTCAGCGGTGTGTGGTATGTTAAAGGGAGCTCTCATGGTATACTCAATATTCTTCTTCAGTATCATAGTTCAAAGGCATTGATTCTTCTTTGGCCTTTCATACTCGTTGCTTCATTTTCAGCTGTCTTGTTAGTATTGTTGTTTATTACTGTTAAGTCAGAACCAACTTATAGCTGATTCTCTTGCACATTTTCAGAAGCTATAATTGCAAGGGAGAAGATTGTCCATCTTCTCGTAGAACATCTGGTGCATTTGAACCTGTGGCCTGGCAGTGCAACTCCTTACCCATTAAACCTCCAGACTCGCTTTAGATGGAAGAAAGCAATTAAAACTACTATGGCTTGAGTCAGGCACACACGAGTCTTTAAATTGGCATCCTTATTTAAATTGTCCATTTCCTCTAGATTTTAGAATTTCTTGCAGTATAGTACTTTTTAGTATTTAATAATTGTCCCCTTTTCAGTTAGTTATCTTGATAGATTTGTCATTGAGAACACTGTGAATAATGGAGAATATATGCATATTTAATATTTTTAGTTAATTAATACATCTCTGGAGACTAAGGTGCGCCTGATACAGGCCATGGTCTTTGCAATCACTTGTTATGCATCAGAGAGTTGGACAATGACTAGGGAGGATAGAAGGAGAATTGACGCCTTTGAGCTGTGGTGCTGTAGAAGAGTATTGAATGTTCCATGGACTGCGAAGAAAACAAACATCCATCCTAGAGGGGGTTAAACCAGGCTACTCCTTGGAGGCAAGGATTCTGGGGCTTCGTCTGACATACTTTGGACATATTGTAAGGAGAGACAGGTCTTTGGAGAGGGACATCATGCTGGGTAGGGTAGAGGGACAGCGCAGGAAGGGAAGACCGTCTATGAGGTAGATTGATTCGGTGACTGGGGTAATCGGGATGGGTGTGTCAGAGGCAATGCGATTGGCACAGGATAGAGCAGGGTTTAGGGCTGTTGTGCATAGGGTCACTATGAGTCGCAAACGACTCGATGGCACATAACAACAACAACATCTTTGAGCCATAAATTAAGAATATATAACTAGACAAAAACCATAGATTTGCAGAATGAGTAGACAGAATGCTACAATATTGTTGTTGCCATGTTCCTTTACATCAGAACTGATCTGTGGCCAGTTTTCAGAGGCAGTAAATCACACAGGAGAAGATTGTTGTTCTTCCACGGAGCAGTTGGTTGATTCAAAACTTGTGCCTTTAGGATTGCCACACAGCCTCTTACCACTAGGCCGCCTGAGGTCCCTGAGTATTGAATTTCTAAATTTCCCTAACTAAACAGTACACAATAGCCAGTCTATCTTTCTTTCTGTTCACCCTTCATTCCTGTTTTCCTTTATCTAGTCTAGGCCACTTCCACTCCTTCCTTGATATCTTCTTTATGTATAATTGATTTCTATTGTCATCAGGTTTGTTCTCTAATGAATTTGCCTAGCAGAGAATACAAAAGAGTAGTCTAAGGTAAAAATAAAGGTGATTTTTTAAATTAGAGATGTTATTTAAGGTTATGTACTATGTAAAGAGGGAGAAGACTTGTCTTCCCCATGACACTTCTTTATGTTCAAGTGTGGAGAAGAGTCTTGAACATACAATGGATCACCATAAAAACAAAGAGGTCTGTCTTGGAGAAGATGAAACAAAGTTTCTCTGTGGAAGCTAGAATTTTGAAGCTCTGTCTCACATACTTTTGGGGACATGGCCAGGAAAGGTCAGTCCTTGGAGAAGATCACGAGGATGGAGAGACAGTGCAAGCGACGAAGACCCAGGTTGAGACAGATTGATACAGTGACTAGGGCAATGGGGGTACTTGGGTCAGAGTCAATGAGATTGGTTCAGGATAGGACAGGCTTCAGAGATATTATACCTTGGGTTGCTATGAATCACAGGTGACTTGACAGCACATAACAACAGCAAATGTTAATAAACTGGACACAGAGCATCTCAAGCATGATTCTGTCCCTCAACCAGATATAGTACCTCTTATCATGTATCTTTTCATTTAACTCTCTAAAGTTAGGCATCAGGTCTTTAAGAGCAAGGACTACCTTCTTCCACATCTCTTGTGCCTTGAGAAATGAGGTCATATTAAACAATTATTGAGAGATGTATTAATTGTACTCCTATTATTACTGCTGTTGTTCCATTCAGCAACAGGCAACCCTAAATAAGGGAAACTACACAGGATTTAGCTTTGGCAAGACAACAGTGTTTGTCACACTCAATTAAAGTAGTTAATTCAAATTTTATCAGTTTTGTAATATAAGAGATCTAAATAGAATACTACGTTTGTGCATATTTAAGAACTATTCTTTTTCAAATTACATTCACACTAGAGATTTAAAGGAATATTTTTTAATAGCATCTGTACTCTGAGAAGTAAAGTTTAACTAATATGGTTATTTGTCATTTTATAGGTATAAATCTTACATATCCATTTATATTAGAAACATCTTGAGGACAAACCTTAGGAGTTATATGACTTTTTTTTTAAGCCTTGGAGTACCGAGGAATTTAGCAGCGTGTGGTCTAGAGATAAGGAGCAGTGTGCACTGCCAAAACAAACACATATGTTCAGATCCACCAAGCTGCTTCATGGGAGAAAGCTAGACAATCTCCTCCCAGGAGAAATATTGCTTCTGAAAACATGCTGGAATGTTAGCTATGAGTTAGTTTTAACTCTGCAATATGTAACAATCAACAATATTGAGTAGCTTATAGTGTTGTAAGTAAGTTGGCATGTCTTGGAGGTTGGGGTGGGGGGTCACTGAATGACACAAATCATTAAGAACTCAACTAGTAAAAAAAAAAGAACTCAACTAGTAATGACCAGAGGCACATTTAGGAGAAATATCTAATGATTTTCTTCAGAAAAAGTCCCCACCTTGGAAACATTTTCAAACGCAGTTCTCTGCCCTCCTTGGTTTGTTATGAGTAGGAATCACCTCAGTGGTGGCAGGTCTTATTGGGTCTGAGGTCTTGGTATTCCCTCTGCTCTAAAGTATTTCAAATGATGAGAAGCTTTTGTAGGAGTGGAGTGGTTGGCAAGAAAAGGCCAATTACTTCTATTCTGAAGTGCCTGATCTTTGGTTCAGTTCACTCTCACTCGTGACCTTGGGTTACCTGCAGACCATTGATGTGTGGTGCCCCTCCCAGTGGGCCAAGTACTCCCCACATCCTGAAAGTGTTGGCTGGGCTTCATGCCAGAGACATCTTCCATGTTGATCAATTGTGGCTGGGCAATTTTATTGCTGTTGATAGCACTAATATCTCTGCATAAAGTGGCTACGTTATTCTCATCCTTCTGCATTCCCCTTTTAGCTATGCTGACCTTTTAGTTTGAATGAGTTGCCAGCTCGAGAGAAGCTCCAATATGTCCTTCTCTTTACATGGCAACTCTACCCATCACACTCCCTTCTCTCTCACACTCTTCCTTTCCTCTCCTAGATTTTTCTATTTTATTTTCTCTGTTTGAAGCCTTTGTTGTGAAAGAGAATGAGAAGATATACGACTTGCAATTTGAGATTTATCAGAAGTCTTGCATTGCAAAATGATGGCCTGGGAAATCACATCATCCATGTATCTGTCTGAGCAAGAGACACCAGATGGAGAAAATATTTTCAGAAAATTATGGATACTTACAATGATGTCTGCCTCATGGAAAAGACAACATCGAAAAAAGGAAAGTGAGAGAAGGATAAAGGAAGGCAAATAAAATTGGGGATGAATGACCTAATGTTTTTGGCTGCTTCTCTAGGAAATGGTGAAGCAGCCAGTCCATCCTGTCCCTGTTGAAAATGAAAATTAAACATTCAATATGCAGTTGATGGAAAAGTAGGAGAAATTCTATCTTCTGTTTCATTTTAATTCCAAATTAAAATTGAAGCTAAGTAGCAGAGAAACTAGCAACATCAAGAATCCATGATTTAAGTCTGAGGATAGCTTCTCATCAATAGGATTAGAGTGAACTTAAGCCATTCAGTCATCTGAAAATACACTAAAGGACAGGTGTGTTTTGACATACAAAAGTTCATCATGTGTTATTCAGTACCATCAAGTTGAGTATGACTCATAGGAGCCTATGAACAGTAGATAAGAACTTTATACTTCCTATGCCATCCTCATCAACTCTTACATATGTGAGCTTATTTCTGCACTCACTATGCCAATCTATCTTGTTGCGGGTCTTCATCTCTTTCACTGACCCTCTATCTTATCTAGCCTGGTATCACTTTCCAAGGAATAGATTCCCCTGGAAGCATGTTCAAAGTATGTGGAATGAAGTTTCACCATAATTTCCTCTAACGAGTACTCTACAATACATTCTTTAAGATATATCTGTTTGTTCTTTTGGTAGTCTATGGGATTTTCAGTATTCTTCCCCCAAAACACAACTCAATTGCATTAATACTTCTTCTGTCATTCTTATTCATTTTCAGCTCTCAGATACATAACAAGTGATTAAAAAGACTGTGGTCTGTATTTGGGGATCCTTGCCTCCCCTGTTGTGAGGTCATCCTGGGTGCCAAACAGGACAAGAGAGTTTGGGTCAGAGAGCTATAAGCAAAAACAAAGCTTTCTCAGCTGGCACATTGAGCTGTGAGGAAGAGAACTGACTTGAAACTCCCCTGGACTGCTCAAATAGAACACCTGGTCTCACAGCCCTCAGTTACTCCATAGATGCAGGAGGGTGATAGAGTTTGAAAGAGGTGTAATAAGGCAAGAGTCCTGCAGAGCTGCAATGCAGACCATAGAGAACCTAAAGGACTTTATTGTTGTTATGTGCTATCAAGTTGCCTGTAACTCATAGGAAAAACAAATTTTACCTGAAAAGACTTTGATTAGAGTGAATGGAATACCCTATAGAGTGAACATTTTAACTTGGCAACTAGTCAATAATGTCATAAAGATAAGGACTACCAACAACTTATGTAGACACAACAGAAAGAGTCTGGCATTTATCAAGAAACTTCATATAATGTCAAGAAAGCAGGAGGCCGCTTCAAACATGGCGGAGGAAGGACAGTGGTGGATATTAAGCCTTCTTCCAAAAAAAGCAGAGGATTTTATGGATCAAATGAATTCTCTAGAATCAAGAAGGCAGAAGATATATGTGGAGATAGTACAAAAGTTATACAGGAGGTGTACAGGACTTTCATTCATAGGGTCTCTATGAGTTGCCTGCACTCGACGGCAGCGGACAACAACAACACACAGGAAGAAAGTATAAATGATGGGAGAAACTATGGAAGCCACAAATAAGGGGAACACAATAAAGACAGAGAACCAGAAGAAATATATTGATGTGGAATGATTTTTAACAGCTGCAGAAGAAGATATAAATGATGAAACAATGGAAGCCACTAATGATGCAAATACTACAGATACAGGAAACCAGGAAAAAGAAAAGGTGTTGATGAGGAAGACCTTGCACAACTAAGGAATAAAATGCAAAAGATGGAAGAAGCAACTGAAACTATAGATAAAGATTTAGAAGAACTTAATAAAATAATCACAAGATAGAGAGTGTATAACGACACAGTACTGGAAATAACAGAAATACATGAAAATGCAATCCAGAATATTAAGACCAAAATGGCAGAAGTATTTAACACGCTGATGATGTTGTTGTTGTTGATTGCCCTCGAGTCAAGCGTGACTCATAGTGACTCCATGAACAGAGATCTAATGCCTTTCTGTAAGTTTCTCCAAACTCATAGAATTTTCATAGGCATGTGATTTAGGAATTTGATGCCACTCCTGCTTCCAAAACTATCCTACAACTGGGAGCTCCATCAAACACTGCCCACATTGGTAAACCATTATGGTATTTGATACCCCAGTGGCACATGTTCAGCATCACAATAAACCCAGATTACCTCAGTACAGCAAATTGACAAGCAGTAATGTAAAAAGTGGAAGAATGTTCCTCCAAAATACAGCAATACCAGTATCACTTAGCATGGTTTAGTGTTGGAGGGACAAAAATAGTAGAACGGAAGATAAGGAACAGTCAGAGGGTCAGTGAGCTAGAAGACAAGAGCATCAATGGAAACATACCAGTAGAAAAATCAGAGATGAGACATAAAGAAAAGAAATCATTAGAACCACGTGGGATGATATCAATGGGAACAATATACATATGATTGGAATTCCAGAATGCAAGAGGGACAGGGAAATCACCAAGAAACTGGTGGAAGAGAGACAAGAAGAAAACCTCCCAGTGCCATAAAACTAGAAATTAACCACAAGAGGATAAGGCTTATAAAGCCACCACTGTGGAGGCTAAATAACACTCTTTTAGAACACAATTGGGGTATAGAAGAAAGAATGAAATTAAAAAATTCTTAGAAACAAATGATAATGAAAATATAATGTACCAATACCTCTGAGATGCAGCTAAGGCTGTCCTCAGGGGGCAGTTCATAACAATAGGCAAACACATAAAAATTTAAAAAGGACACAAAATTAATGATCTAACTCTGGTTTTTCTTTTTTTATATAAAAAATTTTTATTGTGATATTAACAAAAAATTACAGAAAACTTGGTTTTCCATTCATTTATTGTTGCACATTTTCCTAAGGTAATTAAAATTGATAAACTACTGGCAAATTTAAGAGAAAAAGAAAAGAATACACAAAAATCTCAATTAAAGAATGACAGAGGTGACATCACAACAGAACCAGAGGAAATTATATCTAAAATATTGTAATATTATGAAAAGGTATACTTTGATAAATTTGAAAACCTAGAGGAAATGGGCAAATTCCTTGAAAGCCATTCTCTACGCTGATTGACACAGACAGATATAGAACACTTGAACAGACCCATCAAAAGAAGAAACTCGGCAGGTCATAAAAAGAATCCCCTATAAATAAAAAAGTCCTGGACCTGATGGCTTCATAGCTGAATTCTACCAAACATTCAGAGAAAGTGTATCACCAATGCCACTTAAATTATTTTTAAAAATAGAAAAATAAGGGACACTTCTGGAGACATACTATGAAGCAAGTACAATCCTAATACCAAAACCAAGCAAAGATATTAACAAAAAAGGAAAACTATAGGCCAATATCTCTCATGAACATAGATGTAAAAATCCTAGCCAATAAAATCCAAAAACACATTAAAAAATTTGTCATGACCAAATGGGATTCATAATAGGTATGGAAGGATGGGTCAATGCAAGAAAAACAATCAGCATAATTCACCACATTAACAAAACACATAACAAGAGCTATGTGATCCTAGCAATTGATGCAGAAAAGGCTTTTGACAAAATTCAACACCCCTATCTGATTAGGACACTCAGAAAAATAGGAATAGATGGGAGTTTCCTCAACATAGGAAAAAGTATACATGTAAAATCAAGAGCCAACGTCATTCTCAATGGAGAAAGACTAAAAGCATTTTTCTTGCAAACACGTATCAGACAAGGATGTCCACTATCACCCTTTATGTTCAATTTTGTATTGAAAGGCCTTGCTAGGGCAATATAATAAGAGAAGGAAATAAAAAGCATCCAGATTGGCAAAGAAATGGTTAAACTGTTGCTATATGTAGATGATATGATAATGAACACAGAAAACTGGAGCACTCAACAAAAATCCTCTTAGGGCTAGTGAATCTATTAGTAGGGTGGCAGGATACAAGATCAATATTTAAAAGTCAGTGGGATTCCTCTGCAGTAACAAAGAAAACTCAGAAAAGGAAACCAAGAAAGCAATACCATTTATAATAACCAACCACAAATTGAGGTATTTGGGAATGAACCCAACTACAGATACAAAAGTTCTGCACAGAGAAAACTAGAGAGCTCTTCTACAAGAAATAAAAGTAGACCTGAATAAATGAAAAACTGTTCCCTATTCATGGGTAAGAAGTCTCTGCATAGAGAAAATGACAATCTTGCCAAACACAAGCTACATGCAATCTCAATTTAGATACCAAAGTCATTTCTCAAAGTCTTCAATAGGAAAAGTTTTAAGTTTATTTGGAGAGAAGAGACCCCAAATAATCAAAGCACTTTTGAAAACCAAAAATGAAATGGGAGGCATAGCACGACTTGCTCTCAAAACCTACTATAAAGTGATAGTAACTAAAACAGCATGGTATTGGTACAATGACAAGCACATAAACCAATGCAACAAAGTTGAGAACCAAGAAATGGACCTATTTATATATGGTCAACCTATATTTAACAAGGAAATAAAACCTATCAAATGGGTAAACAGCAACAAATGGCTCTGGCAAAACTGGACGGGTACCTGTACAGAGCTGAAAAAGGATCTACATCTCACACCATACACAAAACAGGGATTTAATCTTTAAATGGTCCCATTCACCAATGGTAAATGATTTTATAAAATGTTATGGAATGTCATTCCTATTGCATGAAGAACAATGCAAATAGAGAACAATGTGAAACAAAAGGTATATGAACTTTGTAAGCAAACCAACATACAATTAAAAAATAAAAACTAGACTGTGACCTAAATCATGTGCACTTCAATCTTCAAATTGACATAATTGTGCCTCAGAAATTTGGAGAGAACCCTGATAGCAGACCTGCTCAATGTACCAAGTGTGTTGATTGTGCGTCCAAATTAGATGAAATTGTTGACTATTTCAATCTTTTCTGCATCTATCATGATGCTGCTAATTGGTTTAGCAGCAAGGATTTTTTTTTTTTATGTTGAGATGCAATCCATATTGATGGCTGCTGTCTGTTCATTTCTAGCATGTGCTTCAAGTCCTCCTCATTTTCAGCAAGCAAGGTTACGTTATATGCAT
>NW_006399791.1:12891434-12918310 GCF_000299155.1 Elephantulus edwardii | reverse complement strand
GCTCATTAGTGTTCAAGGCCTCAAACCTGTTCCTGAGATGATTCTGAAATTCAGGTGGTATGAAATTAAAGTCATATTTTGGCTCCTGTGGATTCTGTTTAATTCTTACTAGTTATTCTATTTTAACAATAATAGTCCCATGCAGTATTTGTCCTTGTGAGAAGACTTAGTTATAATATTTTGCTTTGTCTTCTTTAGTTTCTCTTTATCTTCTGTTGAAACTCTTTTGCTTTAGCATTTTTTCATGAATACGGCCCAGTTCATGAAAGCTGGCTGTGCTAATTAAAGAGTGCAATCAGGATAATATTAGAAGTCAAGGACAATAAACTTATTAAGATATGCACAGAATATTCCCACAGAATTTCAGTAGTTCTCTTCAGGGGGAAATAAAAGAAAACAAAAATGCATAGCTGTTTTCACACACACTGTTAGGATCTGCGAGACCTTGGCTATGAAATCTTCAATTCGCTTTCCTAGAGTTTGTGCCTAGACTTCCTTGAGGAACTTCCTTGTCCTGGGCCCTGTGGATACAGCAGTTAATAAGATGGACCCATTTTCTGCCTTACAGGAGTTATAATAAAGGAGTCAGATGAGGACAGAGACTCCACAGTTGCATGGAATGCACAAGTTGTTGTTGTTACGTGTCATCAAGTCAACTGCAACTCCTAGTGACCCTGTGCTTGATAGCTCTGCACCCTGCTCTATATGCACAATAGCTCTGTAATCTGCTCTATCCTGAACCAATATCACTGCCTCTGACACATCGGCCCTCGTTACCCCCGTTACTGTGTCAGACCACCTCATCCAGGTCTTCCTCTCTTGCACTATTTCTCCACCCTTCCAAGCATGGAAATACATAAGAAGAAGAGATGTGTAGGATTCTGGGGGAATATGTGGAAAAGATATGACCTTGCTTAGCATATTGTTGTTGTTGTTGTTATATGCCATTGAGTCACTTGTGACTCATAGTGACCCTATGTACAACAGCCCTCAACCCTTCTCTATCCTGTGCCAATCTCACCATTTCCGACACACCCAACCCCATTACCCCAGTCACTGAATCAATCCATCTCATAAAAGGTCTGCCTTTCCTGTGCTGCCCCTCTACCCTCCCAAACATGACGTTCCTCTCCAAGGACTGATCCCTCCTTGCAACATATTCAAAGTATGATGAAGCTTCAGAATCCTTGCCTTCAAGTAGCAGCTTGGCTTAACCTGTTTGTTCTCTTAGCAGTCTATGGTATATTCATTACTCCAACACCGCAGCTGAAAGGTATCAATTCTCCTTCTATCATCCCTAGTCATTGTCCATCTCTCTGATGCATAGTGTGTTATTGCAAAGACCATGACTTGTATCAGACACACCTTAGTCTCCAGAGTGACATCATTGCTCTTCAGCACTTTGGAGAGGTCTCTAACAGCAGACTTTCCCATCGCAATATGTCTTTTACTTTCCTGGCTGCTGGTGCCAAGAGTGTTGATTGTGAAGCCAAGCAAACTAAAGCTGTCAACAATCTCAGTGTCATGACCATCTATCATGATGCTACCAATTGGCCCAGTGGTGAGAATCTTTGTTTTCTTGATATTGACCCTTAATCTGTATTGAAGGCTTCAATCCTTAACCTTTGCAGGTCCTCACTTCAGGTCCTCCTCATTTTAAGCAAGCAGGGTTGTGTCATCTGCGTAACACAGATTGTCAATGAACCTTCTTCCAATTCTGATGCCACATTGCTTAGCATAATTAAGAAGAATTCCCTGAGGGGGTAATTTCTAAGTGAAAATATGAGAATTAATAGAATTATGAGGTTGAAAGAAGGATGATATAGCATCTTGAGTTCAAGATGGGGAGTCAAGCATTGCAGGGATGGGAGAGCAGACGAATCAACATAAGTGAACACTTGGAAGTAACTCATCCCACGGTACCTTAAAGAAAAACAATTTAACATGGTAGTGTTTTAGAAGAAGGTTGATAGAAAAAAGAATTGTGGGAAATGGAGCGGTAGAGAGCTTTCTTATAAGTAATAACAAGAGTTTGGACTTTATCAAGAGGCTATTAGAAGCCAGTTAAAGGTTTCAAACAAAATATTGGCAATTTAAAAATCTCCTTCTGCCTGTAGCTCAAGCATTGTTGACCAAATTTGCATCCAGTTAGTATGTTTTGTTTTGCTTTCTTCCCCATTTTCTCCTTATAGCTAATTGTACCAACAGTCGCTTTCCAGAGAGTTTAGTATCTTGAGTTTTGAAAATTATTCATTAGACAGAGAGTTTGTCTTTAATTATTAGCAGTATAAGATTTACACTGCATTTACAAATTCTAATCATCTCTGAATGTCTAGGCAAGCTGATACATGATTAACCTAAAGACTCTGCCTCCTGAAACTGCCTGGAGAAAACATGATCCTGCTTGGCTCTTGAAAGTGGTATGTTGTTACTCCTGTTGAATCTAAGCAACTAGAAAATGCCACAATGTTCCCCCAGACACTCTCACCTTATCCTCACAGTGTTAATAACATTGGAGGGGTAGGTAGTATTGCTTTTTCCATTCTCACAGCACAGTGTTAAAAATAATGTCCAATATCTGTCACATGCACTTGCTCAGTTACAGCTCTTAGTGACTTTGTGTACAACAGAACAAAGTCCTTCACAAGCTTGTCCCATCCTCCTCATCTCTGCAATGCTCAAAGCTATTATTGCAATGTCTGTGTCAGTTCATCTTATGAAGGGCCTGCCTCTCCCTCACTGGCACTCCACTTTTCCGAGCATGATTTCCTTTTCTAAGGACAGGCTTTTCTTAATAACATGCTCAAAGTATGTAAGCCAGTCCAACCGTCTTTGCCTCTAAGGGGCACTCTGGCTGCACTTATTCCAAGACAAATTTATTCATTCGTTTAGCCACCCATGATACGTTCTCTATTTTTTTGCATAATAGTGTGTAAATGGAATGCCAGATTCACTAGCAGCAGAACATAGACACAATCACTGAAACACTAACATCAGAACATAGACACAATCATTGAAACACTACTTTCATTGCCGTATTTTGTTTTGTACCATATCAACAGCAGCAACATCTCCAATAATAATACCTCTGCAGATAGTTACTGGCTCTAAGGCGTGTGCTTTATGCGTATGAATTCTTCCTAAGCTGTTCCCTGCAATAGCCTTCTATGAACTATAAAAAAAAAGTGACCTAATTTTACTGAGCTAATGTGAAAAACACTTTCTTCTACAATTTCATTTTATGCTCTCAATAACACCATTGGGGAGGATTTTTTTTTTCTTTCTTTCTAATTCTGATTTTACAAAGGAAAAGACCAAAGCTTGGTGGGTTAAATAACTTGTCCAAGGTTCACATAGCTCTGGAGGGCCCTTGGAAATAAAGCAAAGAAAATTGAATATGTTTTGAGTAAATGATAAATTAGTTTGTCTCTCCACACTTCTTGACTATTTTCTCTACTCCAGGGAGTTGCCTTTGCTGTGTTGTCCTAGTTCCTCAGACTTTCTTTCCTCCATCCCTTGTCTATTTATAAGGCCCATTATGGCCTTCTAAGATGAGGTCTTGGAGGCAGGGAGTACAGTGCTTAAAGTGTTCTGCTTCTAAAGGAAAGGCCAGTAGTTTGAATTTACCAGTTCCTCCTCAGGAAAAGGACTTGGCAAACTGTTTACATAAAGATTATCACGGTTGTTGTGTGTTGTTAAATCAGAGACTGACTCTCCAGAAGGCATCCTGAGGCAGTATAAATCAGATGGGAGGAGAACCCCCAGCTTTCTCCTGCAGAGCAGCTGGCGGGTTTTAATTACATTGATAGCATGATTACTTACAACTAAGCCACCAGAGCTCCCTTTCATAAAGGTTACAGACTTTAAAACATTACAGGGCAGTTCTGCTCTGTTCTACAGGTCCAATATGATTCAGAATTGACTCAATGGCTGTGGGTTAGGTTGATTTACTGTTTCTAGTCTTAAACTGGGAAGAAATCAAGATATTAAGGAACTGAACAGAAGATTTCAAAAGGCAATGCGAGAAGACAAAGTCAAGTATTATAATGAAATGTGCAAAGCGCTGGAGTCAGAAAATCAAAGGGGCTAAATTCGCTCAGCATTTCTTAAGCTCAAGGAACTGAGAGGAACAAATTCAAGTCTCAAGTTGCAATATTTAAGGATGTCTTGGGCAGAATATTAAATGATCCAGGAAATAGTAAAAGAAGATGGAAAGACTATATGGAGTCATTGTACCAAAAGGAATTGATGGACACAGAAGAATTTCATGAAAAACATATGAGCAAGAGCCTGTGATGATGAAAGAAGAAGTTCAAGCAGCTCTAAAAAAAAAAGAAAAAAGAATTGAAAAAAAAACCCCAAGGCCCTAGAAATTGATGGCATACTGATTAACTTATTTCAATGAACAGATGCTGCCCTAGATGTGCTTGCCATGTTGTGACAAGAAACCTGGAGGAAAACCACCTGGCCAACAGACTGGAAGAGATCTATATTTGTTCCCATTCCAAAGAAAGGTGACCTGATAAAGTGCATAAATTATCAAACAACATCATTGGTATCCCATGCAAACAAGATTCTGCTAAAGCTTATCAAAAAAAAGACTGGAACAGAACATCCACAGAGAACTGCCAGATGTATAGGCTGGGTTTAGAAGAGGCTCTGGTACTAGGGATATTATAGCTAAAGTCAGATAGATCTTGACTGAAAGCAGAGAGTACCAGAGGTATGTCTATCTGTATTTCAATGCCTATGCAAAGGCATTTGACTACGTGGATCACAACAAACTGTGGGTAACTCTGAAAAGAATGGGAATCTCATAACACTTGATTATGCTTATGTGAAACCTATACTTATACCAGTCATAAGAATAGAGCACAGAAACACTACATGGTTCAAAACTGGGAAGGCATATGTCAAGGATGTATCCTATCTCCATACTTTTTCATTCTATATGCAGAACAGATTATCCAGGAGGCTTGGCTTTATGAGGAGGATTGTGGCATCAAGATTGGAAGTAGACTTATCAACAATCTGTGTTGATGACTTCCTGAAGCTGAAGAGGACCTGAGGCACTTACTGCAGAAGGAAGGTCAAGGACTGTAGCCTTCAATATGAATTGAAGATCAACATCAAGAAAACAAAAATCCTCATCGTTGGGCCAATTGGCCTCATCATGATAAATAGTGAAGAGACTTAGATTGTTAAACAGCTTCTGTTTAGTTGGCTACACAATCAACACTCTTGGTACCAGCAGCCAGGGAATTAAAAGATGAATTGCACTGGCAAAGTTTGCTGTCAGAGACCTCTCCAAAGTATTGAAGAGCAATGATATCAGTCTGGAGACTAAAGTGTGCCTGATCCAGGCTATAGTCTTTGCAATTACTTTGCTATGCATCAAGCAGCTGGTCAATGACTAGGGAGCAAAGAAGGAAAATTGATGCCTCTGTGCTGTGGTGTAGGGCACGAGTAGTGAATTTACCATGGGCTGCTAGGAGAACAAACAGGTTTGTTTTAGAGAAGGTGAAATCAGGTTTCTCCTTGGAGGTAGATTCTCAGGCTTTGTCTGACATACTTTGAACATGTTGTAAGGAGAGACTAGTCTTTTGAAAGGGACATCATGCCTGGGAGGGTGGAAGGACAGCACAAGAGAAGAGACCCTTGATGAGATGGATTGATTCAGTGACTTGGGTAATGAGGGAAGGTATGTCAGAGACAATAAGATTGGCAAAGAATAGAGCAGGGTTTTAGGGCTGTTGTAAGAGGACCATGAAGAGTCACGGGTGAGTCAACATATAACAAAAATAACAACAAACAAGTCTTAAACTGCTGGTATTTCTACCATCTGTAAAATTTTCCCTTGCGACATAGCAAAGCATGAAAGAAATGCAAAAATGGATGTCAGAAACAGATTCGGCTTCCAAATTTGACTTTGAATTGTTAAGAAGGCTTATTCCGGTGAATTCATTCTACTTCATGGATCCGTTTGTAGTCCCCATTTCTGATGCAGGGATTAACAATTCTTCCTCTTAAGATATAAGTGGAATTCAAAACAAGCTTTAGGCTTAAGATGCTATCCATTCATTTTGACTCAAATGTCAAGGTTCCCAAGACTTCTCTATACTTCTCTGATATAAACTATAAGCTTTAAAGTCCATCCCAGTCCACATCCTGTGTCTCTTGCTCAGCTGTTCCCATGGAACCCTTTCTGAATATTTTATTGTAGTTTACATGAAAGTTTACTGAGAAAATCCATTTCCCATTTAACAATTTATACACATTTTGTTTCTTAATATTAGTTGTAATTTTTTTCAATATAACACTGCTCTTCACATTTCCTCCCTGAGATCTGGGTGATTTCCATTTATGCATTTGTCCTGCCTCCTCCTTCCTTCTGAACTTTGAGTTTGGGTAATGCCACTCTTTGATAATGTATTATTGATTGTTTCGTGGAGCATGTTCTTCTTGGGCTTTTTGTTCACTTAATACGCCGGTCTATTGTTTGACTGAAAGTGATTTCTGGGAGTGAGTTCAGCTCCAGGTTTAATGAGTGTCTATAGCCATAGTCTCTGAGGTTCTACTAGTATCAGTTACAGCAGTTAGTCCAAACCTTTTGTTTTACACTTTCTTCTCACTCTCTCAAGGACTATTTGTCGTGACTAGACAGGCGATATTGATAGCCTGGCATAATTAAGATCTTTTGTTTCTTGTGCACCATCTCCATTGACCTGTTTTTCATTTCTAAAATGTCCCAAGATCCCTTTTGACACAAAGTCTTTGTATAATCTCTTTGCCTAAAATATCGCATCATCACACTACTCATTAATGGCTACTCATCCTTTGCATCTAAACTGTACTTTCTCAAGAAGAATTTTCTAGTATTTAGAAGAGTTAGATTTCCCACCTGGTTATTACATACAAGGACAGCCCCCACTCATAGCCACAGTTACTATGGGAACAAAATGCTACCTGATCCTACCTTCTCCTCAGAATGGATTTTTAATTTTTTTAAAATTTTTATTGCCTTGCATACAATTATTAATAAACATCATGTTTCATATATACACTTTGTATTTTATACAATCATTCATACATATAGTTTCACTCATATATATTGTGTTTTATACATTCATATATATATATAATTAATTACCACTGATCAATCACTCCAATTTTTCAAGTCCCTATTGAACCTTTCCCATTCTTGACCCCACCCAACCTACCAACCTCAACTATCCCAGTGATTTTCCCCATTCCTCTTTTCTGTTCCCCTTTGTCTTCCCCTTTTGAACATTTATTCTTATGTGGCTCTGTTATCCTCCAATTTTCACAGTAATGGTCAAAATAAAACCTATCAAATGGGGAAATGACAACCTCTTCAACAGATGGTGCTGGCAAAACTGGACTGCTACGTGCAGAAAGCTAAAACAGGATCCACATCTCACACCATACACAAAAGTCAACTTGAGGTGGATCTGAGACCTGGGAGTAAAGGCCCACACCATAAAGTTCGTGTGAGATAAACTGGGACCACACTCAGAAGTCTTAGCTTATGGTATAAAGAGACTGCCAAGTACAGCCAGAAATGCACAATGTGAAGAGGATAAAACTGAGGAATGGGGCTTTGTAAAGATTAAATCTCTGTGCTCATGAAAAACTTTTTCCAACTGGGAACAGACAGTTGGCAGTACCATAATAGATTTTTATTCACCTCATTTTCATCATGCTCAGGAAAGTAGATGGTCAGAGAAGGAAGGGAAGACCCTCAACATGATTAATCTACACAATGACTGTAACAAGGGGCTTTAGTGTGGGAGAGTTGAAGATGATGCCATGGGATATGGTAGGTTTCAGATATGATATTATAGGTCCACTATGAGTTGTATTCAACTCAAGGGAACCTAAAAAGAGTAATATTCAGAACTAAATATCCAGGTCTGTGAGTTTTTGGTGTTTTTTCCCCCCCTTCTTCCATACATTATCTTAGAACTGAAACTCTGCTAAACCTATTTAGCATCACAGTAACCCGAAAGACTCCATGTGGCTGTGAGTTGAATTGATCAAGGTATGTCTGTTGTTAATATATTGTTGAGTAGTCTGAATTCATAGGGACTCTATGTACAACAGGTCTGAAGCCTGCCCTATCCTGAGCTGCTGACTCTGACACACCTAGCCCGAATAACCCCAGTTACTGTGTCACTCCAACTCATCCTGGATCTTCCTCTCCTGTGCTGTCCCTCCAACCTTCCATACACAATGTCGTTCTCCAGGAACCAGTCCTTCCAGGCCACATGCTCAAAGTATGTGAAACAAAGCTTCAATATCTTAACTTCCAAGGCAAAACTTGGTGTCATTCTCTTTAAGACAGACCTGATTGTTTTCTTGGTGGTCTATAGTATGTTTAAGACTCTTATCCAGCACTACAACTCAAAAACATCAATTCTTCTGTCATCCTTAGTTATTGTCAAGCTTTCTGTGCATAGTAAGTAATTGTGAAGACCATGGCCTGATTCAGGTGTATTTTAGTCTCGATATCGATTTTGTTGCTTCTCAGTACTCAAGAGAGGCCCTGACTACAGGTTTTTCCCAGTACAATTGTAGAGCTGACCAAGCTGAAATTATTAACAACAATTTCTTCTCCATAAATCATGGCACTATCACTTGGCCCAGTGGTAGGGATCTTTGTCTTTGTTGAGTTTCATACCATGTTGAAGACTACAATTCTTAACTTTTCAGGTCCTCATCAGTTTCAGTAAAAAGATTATATATCTTCATAACACAGATTATTGATGAGTCTTCCTCCAATCCTGATGCCACATTCTTCCTCAGAAAACCCAGCCTCCTGAATGATCTTTTCCACATACAGATTGAAAAGTTATGGACTTAGGACATGTCCCTGACACACTGCTTTCTTGATTTTGAACCATGCTGTCTTTCCTTAGTTTTGAGGTCTACTTCCTGGTCCAAGTATAGGTTTTGCACAATCAAGTGTTATGAGATTCCCGTTCTTCTCAGAGTCAGCCACAGTTTGTTGTGATCTACACAGTCAAATGACTTTGCGTAGTCAATGAAACATAAATAGACATTCATCTGATACTCTTTGCTTTCTGCCAAGATCCATCTGACATTTTCAGTAATGTTTCTAGTGCCACAACCTCTTCTAAATCCAGCTCTCTTGATGTACTCTTCCAGTAATTTTTGGATAATCTTCAGCAGGTGATTGTTTGCATGTGATATTAGTGATATTATTTGATAATTTTTGTATTTATTCACTATATATTTGGAATGGGAAAATATATGGATTTATTTCAGTCAATTGGCCAAGCAGTTTTCTAGAGATTTCATGGCACAACCTCGTGAGTACATCCAAGGCAGCATCTGTTTGTTGAAATATGTTAATTAGTATTCCATTCATTCCTGGGGCTTTGTTTTCTTGCCAATTTCTTTCGAGAAGGCTGAACTTCCTCCTTCATCACCATTGATCATATGTTATTTCATTAAATTCTTCTGTGTCAGCCACTTCTTTTTGGTACATTGACACTGATATTCCTTTCATTTTCTTTCATTGTTTCCTGGATCATTCCATTTTCTGCCCATGGTATCCTTAAGCATTGCCACTCGAGAACTTGAATTTGTTCTTTAATTCCTTCAGCTTAATAAATGGCATGCAGGTTGGGCCTTTGGATTTTCTGAGTCTAGCTCTTTGCACATTTAATCATAATACTTTGCTTTGACTTCCTGAGCTGTTCTTTGAAATAGACTATTCAGCTCGTTGATTCATTTCTTTCTTCCCTTTGCTTTAGCTTCTTGGTATTCACGTGCAATATTGAGAATTTCTTCTGACATCCATATCAGTCTTTTCTTCCTCTTCCATCTTTGCAATGACCTTTTGCATTCTTCATTGATGATATTCTTGATATTCTTCCATAGCTCATCTGGTCTTATTAGTGTCCATAGCCTCAACTCTGTTCCTGAGATGGTTTTTAAATTCAGGTAGGATAGACTAAAATTTTGATTTATGTGAATTCTATTTAACCTTCTTTAGCTTTAGTTTGAACTTGCATATGAGTAGTTGATAGTCTGTTGCACAATCAGCATCTGTCCTAGTTTTCAAAGTGGGTACTGAAACTCTCCAATGTTTCATTCCACAGTTGTAATTGATATAATCCTGTACATACCATCAGGTGAAATCCGTGTATATAATCTGAACTTATGTTTATTATAAAAGGTATTTGTAATGACTAAACCATTGATTGTGCAGAATTCTATTATTCTATCCTCAGCCTCATTTCTGTCATCAAGTCCTTGTTTTCTGACTACTGACCCTTTTCCCTGTTACTAATGTTTGCATTCCAGTCACTCATTATTGATAATGACATTTGGTTGCATGTTCAATTGATTTTTTTTACTGCAAAAGTTGACTGAAATAATCTATTTCCTCCTATTAGGCTGTTTGTTGGTGCATATATTTGAATGATGGTGGTATTCATCAGGCATCTTTGTATGCTTCTTGATATTATCCTGTTGTTGACAACAGTGCATTTCAAGATAGATCTGGAAATGACCTTTTAAACTATTATAGTGACCCTATTGTTTCTTACCTTTTCAATTCAGCATAGTAGACCATATGATTGTCAATTTCAAAATGTCCCATGCCAATTTATCTCATTTCTCTAATACTTGATATGTTAATATTTATTCATTTTATTTCTTTCTTAATGATGTCCAGTTTTTCTCCATTCATGCTTCTCACATTCCAGGTTCCAATCATTAGTGTCTGCTTGCAACTGTTTCTCCTCCTTTTTTTCCCCATACTTGAGGCCTCAGCCTTGGGTGCCATATCTGCTAGTTTGCTCTAAGTGTCCTCTATTGTACATAGGGTTGTTGAAGACCTGTTATTTTGGAAGCAGAGGGCCAATCCTTCTTCCTAAGCATAGGTCTACAGTGTAGAAGTATTCCATTGAGTCATTGATGTTTCATATACTCTAAAATTCAGTTAAGTCATTGCTGTCAAGTTGGTTCTGACTCTTAGTAACCCTATCATGGGTTTCCAATGCTGTCAATCTTAACAGAAAAGAATGACTATCTTTCTCCTATAAATTTGCTGGTGGATTTGAACCACTGGCAATGTGTGGCCTTTTGGTTAGCAGCACAATAGACTACAGAATATTCTACCAGAGTTCTTCATTTGTTTCCATAGTAGCATGTACTTTTTAAAAAAACATAATTGTTTGTATTTAACACTGTGATTACTTAATAAACATCTCCTTGGCTGGATAATCAGGAATTCAGTGGTACTATCAGCTGTTAACCTTGGAGGTTTAAATCCATCTGTGAGTCTGAGGGAGAAGGATAAGGAATCTTATCCAGTGTGAATTATAGCTTTGAAAACCAAATGAAGCCTTGGCAATTAGTTGATTCTGACTTAAAAACAATGCTATTTTAGTTTTGACTAGAGTATCAACTTCATCATTATTAGAGGCAGGTCTGATTTTATACACTGTAGTAGTCTAAGGTGGGGGCCTAGGCTCCTAGCCAAAGGATTGGAAGTTCAAATCCATCAGCTCTTCCAAAGGAGAATGATAAACAATGTCTTTCTGTAAAGATTTACATCTTGAGAAACCCAATGGAGGGTCACCATGTTTCAAAATGGACTCAACTGCAGTGGTTTTGTTTGGGGTTTTGTTTTGTTTTGTTAGTTTCAGGAACTGGCACTTAGATTGTGATCAAAGTGATCAATGGACATTCATTGAAAGCTTGAGTAAATTTCTGAATTTTGTTAAGGATAATTCAAACAATATTTAAGCTCTTCTAATCTATGTGCCAGCGATCCACTTCTGTCAGAATTTAATTGCCACATAAGGATAAAGAACATGATTGTGGTTGATATAGAGTTCTGCAAATTAAAGGACTTTTGAATTCTGTTTCTATAATGTAGAGTTCAGAACTCAATATTTTATCCAAAACACTATGGGATTAATTTGTGATAATTAAAGTTAGTAAAAAGTGAATGTTAAAGGATAAAACATCCAGAGAATGCTATATGGATAAAGTCTGGAAAGCATAGCATCAAGATTGGAAAAAGGCTCAACAACTCGTGTTATACAGATGGTATAACCTTGCTTGATGAAAGGGAAGAAGTCTTGAAGCACTTATTGAAAAAGATCAAATATTATAACCTTCAGTATGTATTATACCTCACTATCAAAAAAGCAAAAATACTACAACTGGACCAATTATCTTCATCATATCATGGTAACTTCAGAAAAGATTGAATTTGTCAATGATTGCACTTTTTCTCCACAATCAACATGAATGGAAGCGACAGGAAAGAAACCAGAGATTTTTTTTCAATTGTTAAAGAACAAGGATATCAGTTTAAAGACTAAGATAAACTTGATCCAAGCTATGGCATTTTCAATTACTTCCTATGCATATGAAAGGGACAGTTAATGAGGTATACTAAAAAATAATTTTGCGTTTTAATTGTGATGTTGGCAGAGTACTGAAAATAACATAGACTGCCAAAAGAACACACACATCTGTTTTGATCAAGAAAATCCAGGTACTCTTACGAGACAAGGATGGTGAGATTTATATTCATATACTTTGGGCATGTTATCAAGAGGGAAAAGGACATCATGATTTAAAAGGTTGAGAGTAGACAAGAATGCAGTCAATAAGATAGATTGAGTATCAACAGTAATGAGATAGCACATAGTTGAGATTATAAGAATGGTGCAGAGTAGGACAAGATTATTTATCTGCTGTGCTTAAGGTTACCAAGAGTCGGTGCTTATTCCATAATACCCCACAACATGGCTAAAGATTTCAGTTCCTAGCATTAAATAACTTTCTAAGAAAATAGTGCTTAATTGGAGTGTGCAATTTATTTTGTTTCCTTCCAAATCTGCCTTCTCATTTGTAACGTATAATAAAAATTTCGGCATAGTGTTGGGATTTCAGCAAAATAATCTATATAAAAGATATAATATAGTGCCGAGCATCTTGTATATGCCAAATAAAGGTTGCATCATATAATTAAGAATTTGATACATAATTTTAAATTAGTAACAAATATTGAGTCTCTTCCTTGTCTTTCTTTCCCAAGTCACTATTATAAAGTTGTGATTTTCAATGGCATCCAGACATTTATTGAAAATCTGGACTTAGAATTTTGAAAGGTGTTAAAATTATTGTTAGACAGAAGGTAACTAGATGTTTCCACAGGGAGAGAATAATCATGGTGACTCCTCACAGTCTCTTAGATGGTCTTTACGTGGTCTGGATTCTCTTTGCCCAGGATAAAAATATTTGTTACGATCCATTCTCCCCACCTCTATTAATAATATCCTCACATTATTTCTGGGAGCTTAGGGCAAACTTATAACCTTCCTAGTGCAGTTGTAAAGATGAGCACTCTGACATTTGGAAAAAATGAAGTGTGTGCTTATTTTTAGATGGACTGAAATAGCAGCAGCCAGTTTCCATTTATAGAAACTGTGAGAACCTTCTCAGATGTCTGGGACAAGGTAACGACTTCTGTGGAGTAATGACATTGCCATCATAAACTTTATCCCACTGATGATTGCCTACCTCTTTAGCAGTCTTTGTGTTATGCTATTCCGTCCTTTTAATATTTAGGGAATGAGACCCTAGTTGTTCTTTACATTTCATCATTTCTTCCTTCTAGGATGGAAGCAAATGAGAGGCATGGGCAGGCTACCTCTCATGACTAAATTGTTCCCTGCTAATAAAACTGCAGGAACTGTACATCAGAGTGTCTTCCATAAATCAGCCTTAGGGAGAATTAGGTGCTGAGAGATGGAGGAATGATGTTTAATCATCACTTGTAGGAAATCATTAGCTGCACACCCTCATTCCGCTCCTTGCCCATTCGTCATTCCCCAATCACTAGTTTTCCACCAGACCATTAACATTTCTCAATGACTTTCTAAATGCAGAGAAAACCACAGAAAGGGTGAAGGATGACGAGACATTATGAAAACACACAACTGAGAGATGCCTCTGCTGCTTACCTCCTGCTTCTGTGAATGTAAATGGACCCGTGTACGAATGAAATGACTGATCTCCTGGCCAGCCAGCTGCTGCCAATAGAGCTTCCTTGCCTACACATAAATATTTTTCCTTCAGCAGTGTGTAGGACAGCTCTGTCTTTTTTCCTTTACATAACCTCATGATAAACAAGAAAAGTGGTAAGATTGTGTTATTAGTAGAAGAGTATGAGTGTGGAAAATTAATAAGGGTTTCTAATATACTCCCAATAAGGAGTGTATGCAAAACCTTAAGATTATTGAGTTTCCTTTTTATGAAGAGAGTGCTAAAAGCAAAGAAGGAAGCCCCTTCCTCTCCCAAAACTGAAGCCAAAGCAAAGGCATTAAAAGTCTAGAAGGCAGTTCTGAAGGGCATCCATAGTCTCTCTCTCTCTCTCTCACATACACACACACACACACACACACACACATCCATGTGCCACCTACCTTCTGGCAGCCTAAGACACTAAGACTATGAAGGAAGCCCAAACACCCCTGAAAGATTATCCTCAGGAGAAACAAGCTTGACCACTCTACCACCATCAAGTTTCCCCTGACCACTAATCAGCCATGAAGATAGAAGACAACAGTGCACTTGTGTTCATTGCTGATGTCCAGGCCAACAAGCAAGAGATCAAACAGGCACTTGATCAGGCCTGATGAACAGAAAAAGGCTTATTATTTTTCTTGCTCTGGATTTTGATACTTTGGATGTTGCCAACAAAATTGGGATCATCTAAATTGAGTCCCATGGCTAATTCTAAATGTAAGTTTTCCCCATTAAAAATTTACAAGGACTTTATGTGAAAAAGTAACAGAACAATAAAACTGAACTGGTTCATAGATAGAATAACTTTTTGAACATCCCTGAAATGGTTAATTCTATAGTGATGTATAGACAGAAAGTTCTGTACATCAAATTACAAATTAAAAAAACCCCAAAACAATAATATTGCTGTTAGATAAGCCAATTAACTGTAGTATAATGACCCCTTGAATTACAGAATAAACCTATCTTGATGTATGCTATCTTCACAAATTTTACTTATGCTAATTATTTTGTAGTCACTGTATTGCAATGAAATGTGCAAGGAGGTGGAGTCAGAAAATCAAAAAGGCCGAACTCGCTCAGCATTTCTTAAGCTCAAGGAATTGAAGAATAAATTCAAACCTCCAGTTGCTAAAATCAAAGATGCCTTAAGCAGAATATTAAATGATCCAGAAAGTATTAAAAGAAGATGAAAAGAATATACTGAGTCACTGTATTGAAAGGAATTGGCAGACGCAGAAGAATTTGAAACAACATATGAGCAAGAGCCTATGGTGATGAAGGAAGAAGTTCAGACTGCTTTGAAGGAAATGGCAAAAAATAAGGCTCCAGGAATAGATGGTATACCAATTGACATATTTCAGCTCACAGATGCTGTCCTGGATGTGCTCACCAAGTTGTGCCAAGAAATCTGGAGGACAACCACTTGGCTGGAAGAGGTCTATATTTGTTCCCATCCCAAAGAAGGGCGACCCAACTGAGTGTGGAAACTATAGAACAATCTCATTGATTTCACATGCAAGCAAGATTCTACTGAAGATTATCCAAAAATGACTGGAACAGCACATCAGCAGAGAATTGCCAGAAGTCTAGACTGGGTTTAGAACAGGTCATGGTAGATGGATCTTAGCTGAAAGCAGGGAATACCAGAGGAATGTCTATTTGTGTTTCATTGACTATGCAAAGGTGTTTGACTGTGTGGATCATAACAAACTGTAGCTGACTCTGAGAATGGGAATCCCAGAACACTTGATCATGATAATGTGAAACCTATACTTGGACCAAGAGGCAGTTATCAGAACAGAGCAGGGTAACACTGCATGGTTCACAATTGGGAAGGGTGTATGCCAGGGATGTGTCCTGTCTCTATACCTTTTCAACCTGTATGTAGAACAGATTATCTGGGAGGCTGGGCTCTATGAGGAGAAATGTGGTATCAGGATTGGTGGAAGATCTAACAACAATCTTCGTTATGCATATGACACAACCCTGCTTGCTGAAACTGAGGAGGACCGGAAACACTTGCTGCCGATGGTCAAGGACTGCAGCCTTCAATATGGATTGAGGCTCAATGTCAAGAAGACAAAGATTCTCACCACTGGACCAATTGGCAGCATCAGGATGGATGGTGAAGAGATTGAGATTGTTCATAGCTTTAGTTTGCTTGACTCCACAGTCAACACTCTTGGCCCTAGTAGCCAGGAAATTAAAAGACGTATTGTGATGGGAACGTCTGCTGTTAGGGACCTTTCCAAAGTTCTGAAGAGCCGTGGTGTCTCTCCGGAGACTAACGTGTGTCTGATACAGGCCATGGTCTTTGCAATCACTTGTTATGCACCAGAGAGTTGAACAACGACTAAGGTGGATAAAAGGAGAATTGACGCCTTTGAGCTGTGGTGCTGGAGAAGAGTATTAAGGGTACCATGGACTGCTAGGAAAACCAACAGATTCATCCTGGAGAGGGTTAAACCAGACTGCTCCTTAGAGGCAAGGATTCTAGGGCTTTGTCTAACATACTTTAGACATGTTTAAAGGAGGGACCAGTCCTTGGCGAGGGAGATCATGCTTGGGAGGGTGGACGGACAGCGCAAGAGAGGAAGGCCCTCTGTGAGATGGATTGATTCAGTGGCTGGTGTAATTGGGATGGGTGTGTCAGAGACAGTGCGATTGACACAGGACAGAGCAGAGTTTAGGGCTGTTGTACATAGGGTCACTATGAGTCGCAAGCAACTCGACGGCACATAACAACAACAACAACATTGTATTGATCTATCTCATTGAGAATATTTCTTTAATGACCCTTTACATTTTTCAAGCATGATGTCCTTCTAGAAAGACTTTTCTTCAAGAAGTCAACTAGATAAAAAGAAAAGAAAAAGAAGAGCACTAGAGTATAAGATTGATCACATTTATGGTAAATGTACTTGTGGTAATATCAGAGTGGCAAAAAAGAGCTAACCCAGCACATCTAACATATAGCCTACAAAGATTTTTGTGTGTAGAGAAAGAAATAGTATGAATACAGAATGCTGAGGAAGAATCAATGCCTTTGAATTGTGGTGTTGGGAAAGATCATTGAACATCACATAGACTGCTAAAAGAAACACAATTGTTATAAAGGAAACAACAGTTTTATTAGATAGAAGGATGGTAAAACTTCATCTCACATACTTTAGGTATATTTTCAGGGGGAAATAGACCTTAGTGAGACATTTAGGAGGGAAAAACTGAAGGTCCGTGAAAAAGAGGAAGACTCTCAATGAGATAGTACAGTCACTAGTCAAATGACCGTGAGCATGACAAGACATTGTGAGGATGGTGGAGGATAGGGCGAGGTGCAGTTCTGTTGTTCATAGGGTCACTATGAGTTGCAGTCAACTTGACTGCACCTAACAAGAACCACAATAACAACTTAACCCAATCATGAGATCTTAAAGAGTGATTTTAGTATCTTAGTAGTCTTCATGGAGAGGAGCGAGAACACCTAATACAGAAGGCAAATTACTGCATTTCCACTGAGCTGTGGATGGAGAATATGAAACACAAACATGCACTGTCAGTCTCAGAAGTAAAACTAGAACACTCCATAGAGACACAGATGCCAAGCTTTGTCTTGCTTATTATTTTTAATGCTATGTCAGCAAAGAAAAGTCCCTGGGAAAGACGAGCATACTTATGAACATACAGGGTAAATGGAAGTCTTCAGTGAGATGAAGCGTCATAATAACATAGCAATAAAAGTATCATGAAGATGGGGCAAAATGAACAACATCAAAGAAGGGTACACAACCATAAACCTGTCCTTCTGGGTCAAGGATTATTGCTGTCGAGCTCTAGGAGTTCCTGATTGCACAATGTGTTTTGTGTGGGCTGCTAATCAAAAGATCAAGAGTTTGAATCTACCAGTTGGTTATTTTGTGGGCAAAGTTGGCCCATTTCCTCCTATAGATATATATAGTTTTGAAAAACCAGTAGACGATGACCATGAGTTATAATGATCTTGATGACAATGAGCACAGAGTTAAAAGAGAAATCACTGATCAGTGACACTGGACAACTCTATCAAAAGAGTATGGTCAATGAGAAATTTCAAAAATGGCTCTCAGGAAGACTAAATCCTAGCGTTGACACTACTAATCATTGTAGTCACTTTTGTTGTTGTGTGCTGTCGAGTCAGAACCTATTCATAGCTGACCCTCCAGTGGGTTTTCAGAGGCAACTAATCATATGGGAGGAGATTGCCCATTCTTCTCCTGCAGAGCAGCTGGTGACCTTGAACCACATATCTCTGGGGTTGCAGCACAATTTCTTGCCGCCAGAGCTCCCCATAGTCATTAGTCTTGTGATTTTATGAAAGTTATCTTTATTTTCGTCAAGTGTAAAAATGGGAGGTTTTACTCTAGCTTATGATTTCTGAACTCAAATAATTTAAACTTCTGCATATCACCAGTGCTCCTTCTTGTTTAATATTTATAGGGAGGTAAGCATGTTTTAAAGAAAATGCATTTAAATGAATTGCAAAACTGAAGAGAAGAGACTAAAGGTCAACTTTGTTGAGATAGTAGTGACAGGAATTAGGTATAATACAACACACCACAGCAAAAAAAGATAGTCTGAGAGCAAATCACAAACATTCCAGAGCCATAGTTGCACGTAAATGAAATGCTAGATTAACTAGCAGAAAATGACCAATGACGACCGATTGTGTGAGTTTTGATTTAAATTATTGCGTGTTGTATTTTTGTGTTCTGTGTTACAGTCCTATACCTGGACTCCATTGATAATAATGACAGCAGCAGCTACAACAGTGATATTATTGATGTTGGATGCATTTGAGTGTACTATGAATGACAGCTACACTATAAATAAGAACTTAGCCTATCCTGTATCATCCTTAAGATGTCTATAATGCTCAAGTCCATTGTCTCAATTCATTGTGTCAATTCATCTCATTAAGGATCTTCCGCTCTTTCAATCACACTCTACTACTCTACTTTTCTCATCATGATGCCTTAAGGACTGACATTTATTTATGGAATATATGAGATGAAGTTTCACCATCTTTCTGAGCATGATGATTAGTACCAAAGATATTTACTGGCTCTGAGAAGTACGTCATTCAGATAATTTCTTCAATACATCGCCATAAAAATGCTTAGGGTTAATTTTAGATTTTCAATATACATCACATGCACAATCATTAAAAACTTCTTATTCCCAATGAATAACAAAACCCAAGCCCACTGCCCTTAAAATTATTCCAACTCAAAGGTACCTTCTATCAGGTTCATGAGGCTGTACATTTTTATAGATGGCCCTCCTGAGAAGCAGTTAGTGGATTTGAACAATTGAGCTTTTGGAAAATAGAAGACAGTGACTAAAATGCTAAGATAAATTTCTGTGAGGTTTAGAAGAACTTTAGAATAGTCTCTAGTACTGCCTTCAAAAATCAGAAGAGCTGTGACATTAAAGATGTAATTTCTGATGACAGATTGATCTTGTCCAAAAACAGAGAATACTGGAAGAATATCTATCTTTGTTTTAATGACCATGCAAAATCATTTGACTGTGAGGATCACAACAAGCTATGGCTAATAATGAGAACAAAAAGAATATTTTAACACGTCATCACGCTCATGAGCCGGAAGCTACTTAGACCAAGAAGCAGTTTTTCAAATAGAACGAAGGAACATTGCATGGTTTAAAATCAGGAAAGGTATGAGTCTGGGCTGTTTCCTTTCTTCATATCTTTTCAATCTCTATTCTGAGAAAATCCTTTTAAGATGCTAGATTTTATGAAGAAGAATGTACCATTAACGATTAAAAAAAGACTCATTAACAACTAGTGCTATGCAGATGACACAACATTGCTTTCTAAAAGTAGAGAGGACTTGAAAGACTTGTGGCAGAAGATCAAAGATGATATCATTCAGTATGAACTACTTGTCAACATCAAGGACACAAAAATCCTGACCATTGGACCAATAGGCAACACTGTGATAAATGGAGAGACGATTAAAGTTATCAAAAAATTTTATTTTACTTAGATCTACAATCCACATTCATGGCAACAGAAGTCAAGAAATGAAAAGATGGAGTGCTCTAAAACACAAATGACAATTTAAGGACTAAGGTGTGTCTAATCCAAGCCATGGTCTTTTCAAATTATCTGCTATGCATCTGAAATGTAGACAATCAATGACAGAAGAAGAATCAGTGGTTTTGAATTGTATGATGTTGGAGAAGAATACTTTGAATTGTGTGATGTTAGAGAAGAACACTCTGCAGACTGCTAAAAAGCCAAAAATAAACAAAACCAAAAATCTATCTTTGAGGAAGAGCAACCAGGCTTCCTCAGACAATGCTGAAACTTGGTCTCACATATTTTGAGCATATTGTGAGAGAGGTGCAAGATAAAATAAGATTTAGATTCATTATTTGAAGGATTGCTCAGTCCTAGTTGACTTCAAGACATCTAACAACAAAACAACAGCTCTTATTACCCTATGTCTAAGCTGTCTTTACATTTCTAATAGCAGAGATGAGTGCCTATAGTAACTCTTAACTTTATTGACAATGTTTGTTGTCATTTGTTGGGAATAAATAAAAATACTATGAAAGGGATAGCACATTTTCTGAGATTATTGAGCATGGCTAGCATAAGAGAAGAGATGGACATAGGAGGACAAATATGGGCATTTGTAGAAGAGAGAATCTGAAAGGAAAAGACAGAAGGAAATCATGAGGTTGACCTTTGAAATCTCCATGAAGGGGAAGAAAGGGAGTTAAAGTAGAAATGTGATAATAATGTCACTTCTTGACAATATTGAGATCTGTAATGTAGTTATTTTCAGATCAAATCAGGATATTAGAGGATATCTTATGACCGCTACGACTCTTAGCAACCCTCTATCAAGTTCCCATCTTTGTGTGAGCGGGCTGTCTTATCTTCCTACTGTGAATCAGCTGAGTGATTTAGACTGCCAACTTTTCAGCCCAACATTTAACCTTAATCTGGGATCTTTAAGATTGGACAGGAAGCTGTAAAAGTGAGTTGTTGTTGTTAAGTGCCATCGAGTTGTAAGGGACTCATAGCATCCCTATGAATGAAAGTCCTCAACATTTGTGTGACTTTCATCCTTTCTCCAGGCTCATAGGGTTTCCAGAGGCAAGCTATTTATGGAAGTGCATGCCAGTCCTGCTGCCAAGCTTGTTTTAATTGGGGAGCACCACCAAACACTGTCCACCAGGGGTAACCGTTATCACAGTTAACACATCAGTGTCACAGTGTTCAGCTTCACAGCAACCACAAGTTACCTCTGTACAGCAAGTGGGCACACCAGGTCTATACGATCTAGAAGAATGTTTGAACAAAAATAATGAAAAACAGGTCCGAAGGCCCTACCATTCCGGCATGCTCAAATGTTGGAGGACTCAGGGCCAGAGACCCCCAGTTCATCTGGCAAGTCCGCTCTGCTGACACCCACTTGAGGCAAAAAGAAAGCCACAAGTGCCTCGAGCGTTCCATACTTGCCTCTGAGTACAAGACAATAAAATGTGAGCTTATTTATTGATACAAACAAGTAAGGTTAGAAAAAAATTGGCAGTATGTGACTATATTATTGTAAAACACAGTTGCTAGGAAGCAGGTAGACATAGAAAAATATTTAGCTGAACAAATCTAATGTGTGTGTGTATTTACAAAGCTTCTGAGACAAATCTATAAAATATGAGTTAGAGCTATATCATGTGTGTGCACGAGTATCTGTTTTAAATCCTCTATATCCTTTTGTATATTTGAGTTATTTTGGGGGAATAAAATTTATAAAGACACAACTAAATGCATTGCTTTAAACCTATGAGAATACTAGTGTTACAGATTTGATAATTTACTTTGCAAATAAGTATTTCTAACAATTTATAACAAATTTATAATAAATAACAATTTATAATATGAAATGTTTAAAATCTCTGCATCTCCCCCTATTAAATGATGACACAAATAATTCTCATGGCTATAAGCATTTTTAACATCATGCAGGTGATTGATTTTTTAATGTTATTTGGCCATTCTTGAGCTAGTTGAATGGAGACTTTGTAGAAAATTTCTGGTTAGTCTTCACTTTAATGAAACTGTTTCTAGATAATGACGAAGATTTTTTTAAATCAACTGTAAACAGTTGAGCTGGCAAATCCCAAAGTGTGATGTTATTATTGTAAGTGGAAAGTTGGGAGGTAGGGCATGTGTTCTTCCCAGACACTAGAGAGATAAGAAACTTGACAACACTCATAAGGCATACTTTTTGACTAGCATGAATGTGACGTGGTTGGACATCATATCACAGCACAGGTCCATATGAGGAATAAATATGTGGTTTTCCTATTTGAAGATGTGAAAATAATAATAAGAAACCAACCAGTGGCTTTAGAGTTGTCTTCAAATAATGGTAATGCCATGTGTGTCAAAGTGAACTTGAGCTCCACAGGGTTTCCTATGACTGATTTTTACAGTAGGTAACCAGGCCATTCTTCTGAGGCACCTCTGGGTAAATTCAAACTTTTAGTTAGCAGCTGAGTATTATTATTTTTGTTATAGCAGCTGAGTTATTATTTTTTATACCACTCAAGAGGTCTGGAAAATGATACAGATCCAGAAAGAGGAAATCATCTGACTAGTGCTTTTCCTATGATGTCACATCCCTGTATCTAGTTACCTAGCCCCATTCACATATTGTTGTTGTTCAGTGACATTGAGTATAATAAGACTCATAGTGTCCCTGTGAATGACGGATCTAAATTCTGTTCTGTCCTGTGACATCCTCATCATGCCTTACACTTGAGCCCATTGCTGAAGTCACCATATCAATCCATCTCATTGAGTGTCTTCCTCTTTTTGCTGACCCTTCTCTTTTCCAAGAATGATGTCCCTCTGCAAGGAAAAATTTTTCCTAATAACATATCCAGTGTATGAGAGGTTTGTCATGCTGCCTTTTTTGTTTGTTTGTTTTGTTTTTTCATGCTTGCCTTTTAATACATTTCTTTATCTCCTGACTGTTGGTACCAAGAGTGTTGATTGTAGATCCAACTAAGATGAAATGATTGACCTTTTCAATCCTTTCTTTATCTATAATGATATGATTTAATGATCCAATGGTAAGGACTTTTGTTTTCTTGATGTTGAGATGTAATCCATATTGAAGGCTGTAGTCCTTGATCTTCTGTAGTAAATGCTTCGAGTCCTCCTCACCTTCAGCAAACAAGGTTGTGTCATCTTCATGATGTAGTTTGGTGATGATTCTTCCTCTGATTCTAACACTGCATCCTTCTTCCAAGAGTCTGGTTTCACAAATTATTTACTCAGCAAACAAATTGAATAGGTATGGAGGAAGCTTACAACCCTGACACACTTTCCCTGATTTTAAACCATGTGATGTTCCCTTCTTCCATTCAGACAAATGCTTCTTGGTCTTGGTATAGGTTTCATATGGGCACAATTAGCTTGGTGGTTTGTTTGTTTGTTTGTTTTAGATTCTCATTCTTCTCAGTGTTAGCCCTAGCTTGATGTGATCCAAACTGCTCAGTGACTTTACATAGTCAATAAAACAGATAGACATTCTTCTGGTATTTTCTACTTTCACACAGGATCCATCTGACATCAGCAATGATATCCATGGTACCACACAGATCTTCAAAACCCAACTTGAGCTTCTGGTAGTTCTCTGTCAATACACACTGTTCAGTCATTTTATGATGGTTTTAAGTAATATTTTGCTTTCATATGGTATTAATTATGTTGTTTGATAATTTAGGCATTCTGTTTTATTAGATTTCTCAGGAATGGAAATTGATCTCTTCCAATCAATTGGTCAAGCAACTGTCCTCCAAACTTCCTGGAATAGACTAGTGGGCAAGCCCAGTGTTGCATCTGTTAGTGGAGACATGTCAATTGATATCTCATCTATACCTGGGGCTTTATTATGTTCTTAATAATTACCATGTACTGGGACAGACTTGTACCATGTAATATAGGACCATGAATATGTGCTAGACTTGAATTTCTTCAACATAGCCTTCAGAGTCTATTAAGAAAGAGAAGTAGTTTAACAGACTGTTAAGCTCCCAATTATGGGTTCCGCATAGTTCATACGAAACAATACTGATAACTAGTGGTTCCAATCTACAAGCAATTCTATAAGAAAGAGAAGGACAATTTCCTTTCATGTAATTTACAGCCTCTGAAGACCCACTGGAAGGTCAGCTATGAGTCTGTTTCAAGCCTATGTCAATGAGAGATAAGAGTTGTGGCACACTATTGAAATATTTTGGAGTATGGACTGGGGTAGTAGAGGCAGATGTGTCAGAGACAGTGAAATTGGCTCAGGATAGGATGGGATTCAGAAACATTGTGTGTAGTAGGGTCACTATGAGTCATGGGTGACTTGCAGGCACCTAAGAACAACAACTAACTCTATTCTCCCTATAACACTTCGATGTCTATTTAAACAAAGTTGGTGTAATGACAATAGATAATTGTTGGAAGAAAAAATAATGACATAAAAATATTTGTGGCTAAGAGCAATAACATATATAGCCAACTCAATGATACATATCCTCAATAATAACATAGCCATGGGAGAGAGGAAAAATAAGCCAGAATTATAGAGATTTGACATGAAAACCTCACTTGGTGTTATTTTCATCTTAATTTTATTTTCCATCTAAAGTACTCAAAGATATTGTTTAGTTCGTAAAGGAGGAATTAGGCTTAGCTTCGAGTTTCACCAAATTGATTCTGACAGATGTTGTTCCCGAGTTTGTCTGAGCAGAACTGTACTCTGGGGATTTCATTGGCTGATTTGTCAGAAGTAAATGACCAAGCCTTTCTTCCATGGTGTCTCTGAGTAGACTCTGTGCTTAATTTCCTATCATTCTGGTTAGAGTCAAGCTTGTTAAACATTGTACCACCAAGGGACTCTTGATCTTAGATTAATGAGAAGTAATTTTCACTGATGTATTTTATTAGCTCTTTCTCACCCAAGTTTATTATAATTTATGCTTCTGGAAACTCTATGAACTTGGAGAAACGATGAAAGTTATAGAAGTGATCAGGTCTTTCGTTCACAGGGTCACTATGAGTCGTCTACGACTCAATGACACTTAACAACAATGAGAGAGCTCTGTTGGCCTAGTTGATAGAAATTGATGCTACCAAGCCAAAGGTGGGTAATTTTTATCTGTGGCCCTCATGCCTGGTTTTACTTGATTCTGGTTAAACATTCTTCTAGGCGGTATAGCGCTGGTCTGTTCATTTACTGTACAGAGGTAACTAGTGGTTGCTGTGATGCTAAACACTGTGACACTGATGTGTCAAATGCGGTAATGGTTACCCACAGCGGAGAGTGTTTGGTGGAGCTCCCCAATTAAAACAAGCTTGGAAGCAGGAGTGACATCCACTTCTGAAATACCTTGCCTCCAGAAACTCTATGAATGTGGAGAAACGATGAAAGTTATACAAGTGTTCAGGTCTTTCATTCATAGGGTCGCTATGAGTCGTCTATGACTCATTGAAACTTTACAACAACAACAATGATCATAAAATAGTCAACACTAACCGAACATTTGCTGTGTGCTAGGCACTTTTCCAAGCAATCATAAACAATTACTTATTCACCTTTCATAATACCGCAGTAAGATTGGTTAAGACTTTTTTTATAGATGAGGTACAGAGAAGTTAAGTAACCTGTCCTTGGTTACACAGGTGGCAAATGAGTGTAACCAGGATTCAAATCCAGCTGTTTTTCCCAGAATCAATACCCTTATCAGCTTCTGTAGTGTCTCCTAGAGTAAAACTTGTTTATACTTCCATTTACATAAACTACCTCATTGTTTTTACTTGTTTATTTTCCTATTTTACAGATTTCTTTTGTTTAGAAAAGTCATTATGCTTCTATAAATCTTAATATAGCAAAATCAGAAAATTGTGTATGTCTAAGACCTGTGTTCTAGAGAAGTTCATATTTGATATTGTGATTAAGTTCACTGATAATGAAATAATTTCCCCCAACCTATTCATTTTATACTAGACTCATCAATTATAAGTGATACAAAATTTATATGCAAAGATTGATGGTCATATAGAAAGTTTTCTAATAAGGGAGAACATGTCAATGTGATTTATACTTCAATGTAGAGATACCCTTATCTATCCATCCATCTCTTCATTCAATCATTTGTCAAATATTTATTGTACTATATAGTAGTCACTGTCTGTGCACTAGGAATATAAAGACATGGTTTTAACTCTCAAGAATCTTTTAGTCTATCAAATGTGCTTAAATTGTGGTTTCTGGGTTTATTTTTCCAAATTTGATGAGGCGAGGAAACAGAAAAACCTATCAGAAGAGAGTCTCTCTCACCATCAGGTCTGTTACCTGGTCCAAAAAGAGTTGCACTGCTGGTATCTCTGTGGTAGTTTGAATCTACCAGTGGTTCTGCAAAACAAAGACAGACAATCTTTCCCATGAAATTAGAGTCTCACAAACCGACTAAAGCTATGAGTTAAAAGATAAGTTTTGTTTAATTAAGCTCAGACTATTAAATCAGAAGATTATAGAGGTGGTTGTTGTTGTTGTTATGTGCCGTCGAGTCGCCTGCGACTCATAGCGACCGCTCTGTCCTGTGCCAATCGCACTGTCCCTGACACTCACATCCCAATTATCCCAGTCACTGAATCAATCCACCTCATAGCGGGCCTTCCTCTCCTGCGCCGTCCCTCC
>NW_006399791.1:12887310-12890172 GCF_000299155.1 Elephantulus edwardii | reverse complement strand
TTTTGCCATGTCCTTCAAAGCAGCCTGAACTTCTTCCTTCATCACCATAGGCTCCTGCTCATATGTTGTTTCATGAAACTCTTCTGTGTCTTCCAATTCTTTTCGATACAGTGACTCAGTATATTCCTTCCATCTTCTTTTAATACTTCCAGATCATTTAACGTTCTGCCGAAAGCATCCTTGATTATAGCAACTCGAGATAAAACATTTTAAAAACTGAAAAAATTGAAAAAAAAATTTACAAAAGAATGTTGCTGTTGTTTGACAAAATAATTTCAAGATACAGATATCCCAGCAACAACTATATTGTGAAACTTCGCAAGGATTCGTATTTCTGGAACTTTGGTTAAGACTTGAAAGAATAGAGGGTAGGATTATAATTTTGACATAGGATTTAGGATAATTTAGAAAAGGGTTATATATATTAAAACTAAAGAATTAAATTTAGGATGTATTAAATAGTAATCAGTATAGGTATCAAATTTTGTTTAATACTTACCTCCTTCAAACTATATTTTTAAGAAATGTCAGCCTTTTTAAGCCTTAGTTGACATCAGGGTTATACATAGTTCTAAAACAAGCAATCATGTTTCACTATTTTTTGTGTGAGTGTACCATCAAATCAGATTTGATTGGTATAGGAGAAGATTACTCCTCCTTCTCTAGCAGACCATCTGATGGATTCAAACTGCTTACCTTTGGGATTGCAGTGCAGCTTCTTGACACTAGGCCACCAGAGCTTTCCAATCATATTATTTCAAAGATCAGCATTTGTCCAATGAAAAAGGCTCAGCAGATAACAAGATCTTGTGGTTACAGATTTGTGATTACAACCAAGGCCACAAATCAATATATGTATAAATTATTGAATGAATCCTCATTTATTCTATAGCTTTCAAAAAAATAAAATATTTTAAAAAATTAACAAATTAAGCAAAGTTCAGATTTTTAAATCTTTCTTTTTTTAATTATGAAACAATGTACTGAATTTCTAGTACAGAGAATCTAGAGAAAGAAATATCCTAAAAATTTATTTTTGTGATGTAGTTTGTAAGGAGTTGCACCACTAACCAAAACAATCCTTATAGTTTACTTCGACTCATGGCTCTGCCGAGGAAAGATAGCCAGTCTCTTCCCGTGCAATTTATAATCTTCAAAAGCTCACTGATGACTTAACTATGAGTCTGGGTTCAATAGGAAGGCAATGAGAGAGTCATCAAATCTAGCAGCAATGTGAATTTTAATTTACTAATTAAGGGACATAAGTGAATGCACTTTTGTTCTGTGTCATCGTGAATCACTATAAAATAAATAAAGTTAAACTAAGAAAGACAAGGACCCTGGTTTTTGCAAACAATTTGCACTTGACTACTAAGAGAAAGGTTAGTGGTTTGAACCCACTCAGTGGCAACAGAAGAAAAAAGGTGGGCCTTTTTATTTTTTTTTTTGTAAGCAAACCAGTATAATTTTTTTAAAAAAAAAATGTTAAAAATAAAACAAGAAGAAGACATTCCTGAGATAGATTGACGCAGTAGCTGTAATAGTAAGCTCAAACACATCCAAGTCCATAAAGACATCACAGGACAGTATGTTGTGCACAGGGCCACCCTGAGAGGGCACTTCTTCAGCACCAACTACCAACCGAGGCTGCTTGCATTTCTTGAGTCATCACAGCAATAGCACAACCTCTGCGTCCATTCTTATGTCAACCACATCTGCAAAGTCTCTTTTCTCATATTGCAAGTTCCAGAAGTTAGAGAGTGTCCAGGGATGCTGGTGTAGCTGGCTGAGTATTCAGCTGCTAACTACCAGGTCGGTAGTTCAATCTTCCCCACAGTCTCCTCAGCTAGAAAGGCTTGGACATCTGTTTCTAGAAGGCCACATCAATTGAAAATTTGCTCGGGCACAGTTCTACCCTGCAAACACAGAGTCAGGAGCTAGTTTGGTATTTCCCCCCCCTTTTTAATTTTATGCTGGTTTACTTACAAAGCTTATATATGCATTGTTTTTTACACCTTTACCCACCCCTCCATCCACTCATTAAATTATACAACCCTATGATATAGCCCTCTCATCCCCCACCCACCAATCCTCACCCCTTTATCGCCCCCTGAGCCTTGGATCCTTGTACTCGTTCTATAATAATGGTCCAGTATTTGTCTTTATGAGACTGATTTAGTTCACTCAACTTAATGCTCTTAAGTCCCTCCCAAGTTAGGTTGTAATTTACCAAATCACTGCTCCTGTGTGCTGCATAGTATTCCATAATGTGAGTGTACCATAATTTCTCAATCCATTCCATGGTGGTTGGACATTTGAGCTGTTTCCACGTTCTTGTGATGGTAAAAATACTGCTAAAAACATTGGTTTACAAGTCTCTTGTTTGTATCTCAGTTCTCATTTTCTCAGGGTAAAATACAAGCAGTGGAGCTGAGTCATATGGACTTTCTATATTCAGCTTTTTTTAGATATATATTTGTTATTGTTGTTAAGTGCCATAGAGTTGCAGATGACTCATAGCAACCTTATGAAGGAGAGTCCTCGACGCTTGGGTGCCTTTCATCCTCTCTCCAGGTTCATAGGGTTTCCGGAGGCAAGCTATTGTGGAAGTGGATGCCACTCCTCCTTCTAAGCTAGATATATATTTACTTATTTAAAATTGTTGTTTGCCATTAAGTTAGAACTGACTCCTAGCTGCTCCTCCAGAGGGTTTTCAGAGGCAGCTAGTTACATGTGAGGAGATTGCCTATTTTTCTCCTTGGAGCAGGTGATATATTTTAATTGCATGCCTTCAAGATTGCCGCAGAGCTCCTTACCATTAAATGCCTACTTATATTTATATTTATATTTATATTTATATTT
>NW_006399791.1:12862288-12887169 GCF_000299155.1 Elephantulus edwardii | reverse complement strand
CTGTAATATATGTATATAATGGAAAACACAAGAAGATATTGTTAGTTTAAAGTTTAAAGGTTATCTTTTGGAAATGTTGATACCTATTTTGAAAGGAGTCCATACAGCTTTCATGGTTCCAGAAAGGCTGGGTCCCATACCATTCTACTATAAAATCTTCAATCAGTAATGTTAGCTTTTTTGTCTCATGGCAAAAGAGGTTGTCATTTATAGTAACAATTAGTCAAAAATATCCTTTCTTTTTTAAATCTATGACTTTCCTTATACCTCTATTACTCCAGGTGAGTAAAGGCCAATTGTATCTTAGATGGCCACTTGGAAAAGCGTAAGATCCCAGGAACTTTGCATTGAAATAGGAGGAATAACAGAAGCACTAGACAGGACAGGATTATTAAGCCAATTAACAGGGATGTTAAAACTTTCAAATCAAGAAACTAAATCTCATGAGGTGTTTGTTGTACATTAACAACCTTAGAAGCTACATTTTTATGTTGTTGTCATTGCTGTTATTGCTATAAATATATATATATACCTCACACAACTTCCAACAGTTTAACTTTTCAAGATGTATAATATATTTACAGTAATTACATTAGTCATTTGTGTAGCTCTTACTGTGAGGTATTTCACTTGCTATATATCTGAAAGTTGCACAATGACTAAGGGTGACAGGAAAAGAATTGATGCTCTTGGAGAAAAGTACTGAATATCCCATGGACTAACAAAAGGACAAATTTATCTTGGGTAAAATGCAATCAAGATTCTCCTTGGAGGCATGGATGGTGATGCTTCATCTCACATACTTTGGTTATCTTATTAGGCAGAACCAGTCCTTGAGATGATAAAGATAACACTGGATAGGTCAGGATGCAGATTTTTTTTATTGACAAGGTGGCTATAAATCAAAATACACTTGACAGTACTTAACAACAAAAATAACAGCAAACAATATTCGTCCTTAGGACTATAGTTTTACAAGAGCAATTCTGGGGCTTCGACTGACATACTTTGGACATGTTGTAAGGAGGGGCAGATCTTTGGAGAGGGACATCATGCTTGGGAAGGTGGAGAGACAGCACAGGAGGGGAAGGTCCTCTATGAGGTGGATTGATTCAGTGACTGGTGTGATCAGGATGGGTGTGTCAGAGGCAGTGCAATTGGCACAGGATAGAGCGGAGTTTAGGGCTGTGGTACATAGTGCCGCTATGAGTCGCAGGCGACTCAATGGCACATAACAACAACGACATGGGATCCACTGAAAAAATTACATAGGAAACTTAGGAGACAATGAGTATATATTAACAGAGGATAAAAAGAAAGGTAAGGATGGCTATACAATTTGATGAATAGAATCAGTATCTAAATTGTACCTGTAGAAATTACTAAAATGCCATGGGTTCTGGTTTCATATTCTGAACAGAACAAAAAAGAAAATAATTAAAATTGAATGAAATAATTTATTGAATTATAGAAATAAAATAATTAATATTTCTTACTAACAGTTTTAAAAAATTATTTCTCAAAATAAAATGGAAATTTGTATAAAATAAACAAAACTTGTATGAAACTGTTCTTCCATGACCCATGACAGATGTGTCCAACTCGGAGCTGGAACCTACCAGACTGGCATCAGATAAAGTAGGGAAAGATAGATCGTTTTTCTCTCTGTTAATTTAGATTATTTCTACTATTAAGTCTTTATTAATTTAGCTGCTCTTTCTGTCATTATTCGTTGCTATGAGGTTGATTTCAACTAAGGAAGACCATATCTAAATTGACCAAACTTCCCTATCTGATGACTGTCAGTATGTACATTTCCCCAGCTTTGACCACTGTGTATTTGAGTTGTAGTCTAAGTTGGGCTACTTGCCTTCCCACAATATATCATAAAATGTTTTGTTGCAATCCATAGCATTTCAATGACATTTCTTAAATAGACTACAGGTTTTTCTTCTTAGTCTATTTTATCTTTCAGTATCATTGCAACATACAAGTCACCTCAATACACCAAACAGACAACTTAATGTTAGTTATTACTATGTGTCATTGAGTTGACTATGACTCATAGTCAGACACTGAGAAGTAGCTCTGAACTCTGTCCTATCTTGAGCCAATCTCACTATCCCTGACACTGTCCCCATTGCCATAATCACGGTGTGAATCCGTCTTAGCCTGGATCTTCCTCTCCTGTACTGACCTTCCATCTGTCCAAGCATGATGTCATTCTCTAAGTATTTGTACCTCCCAGAAACATTTCCAAAGTATGTGAGATGGAACTTCACAATCCCTGCCTCTAAGGAGCCACATGGTTTCACCCTTTCAAAGACAGACCCGTTTGTTGCTCAATACACTTCTCAAGCACCATAATACAAAGGCGTAGTTTCTTCCTCTGTCATCCTTATTCATTATCCAGCTGTCAGATACATACCAAGTAATTGAAAAGATCATGGCTTTGACCCAGCACACCTTAGTCTCTAGACTGACAACATTGTACTTTGTAGAGGTACCTGGCAGCAGACTTTCCACAAAACAATTAGTACTTTGAGTTCCTGACTGGTGGTGTGAAGAGTGTTTGTTATGGACCAAAGCAAAATGAAATTGTTAACAACTAAGGAGCTCTGGTGGCCTGGTGGTAAGGAGCTGTGCTCCCAACCCAAAGGCTTCTTGTCCACTAGCTGTTCCACAGGGGAAAGATGAGAAATCAAGTCCTTGTGCAATTTACGGCCTCTGAAAACTCACTGGAAGGTCAGTTATGAGTTAACTCTGACTTGATGGCACATAACAGCAACAGCACCACCACCAATAATAATAAGTATTATTTGTTAATAATGTTTATAATAATACTATACTCAAGAATATTTAATATACCATGAACTGTCAGAAGAACATACTATATTGGAGATCAGTATGATAAAGCTTCAGCCCACATAGATTGAGCATATTGTCAAGAGGAGCCAGTCTTTGAAGATAGATATCATTCTGAGAAAGTTAGAGGATCAGTGAAAGAAAGAAAGATGGCCCTTCAATGAGATAGACTGACCCAGTGACTGTCTCAAGCATGTTAGAGATTATGAGGATGGTACAGGATAGAACAAACTTTAGATCTGTTGTTCATAGCATTTCTCTGAGTCATAGCTCACATGATTGCACCTAATAACAACAATGACAAAAGCAGATGAGATAGGTTACCAAAAGCATGGTTTTATTTTCAGAAAAACAAAACCATTTATTTTAGAGATAGCCAAAGAATGCCAAATCTTCAACTGAATGAAATAAATGTAGTGTATATGGAGGCATAATTTCTATGGAGTCCATGAGTAGTGTAAATAGTTTATCACTCAAATACTACCAAAATGTTTACTGATTAAACCTATCTAGGGTGTTCTTGGATAAGAGAACTGATACTCCTGAAGGGCAACAGCTTTGAAAACTCTATAAACCATATTTCTACTCTGTATCACATGGGGTGACCATGAGTCTGAGTTGACTCAACACCAACTGGTTTGGTTGTTTTTATTCATTTTTCATTTGTTTTACACAATTCTTTTTCTTTTGTTAAAAATTTTATCCCAGTTTATTTACAAAATTAGAATATATTCTTTTCCAGAACTAATTCTTCCAATTTCCCTCACCATCCATCTATCAAAGTATACAGCTCCATGATTGATACCCCTCCTCCTGCACATCCTCATCCCTCTGCTTCCAACCTTCCCCACCCTCCTTGGATCCTTATATTCATTATTCAATAATGATTGTATACACTATTTGTCCTTGTGGGACTGAGTTAGTTCACACAGCTTAGTGCTCTCCAGTCCCTCCCAATTTAGGTTATAATTTGCGAAATCTTTGATCCTGCAGGCTACATAGCCATTGTGTGAATGTACCATAATTTCTCAATCCATTTGTTTGTGGTTGGACATTTGGTCTGTTTCCATGTTCTTGCAGTGGTGAATAATGCTTCTGTGAATACTGGTATACAAATCTCCAGTTGTGCCTCAGTTCTTATTTTCTCAGGGTATATTCCAAGTAGTGGAGTAGCTGGGTCATATGGAATTTCTATGTTCAGCTTTTTGAGGAAGTGTCAAACTGTCTTCCAGAATGGTTGTGTCATTTCACAATCCCACCAACAATGTATATGAGTTCCTTCCTCACCACATCCTCTCCAACATTTATTACTTGCTGCATACCTTTTCAGCCGGTATGCAGAACAGATTATCCGAGACGCTGGACTCTGTGAGGAGAAGTGTAGCTTCAGGATTGGTGGAAAATCTATTAACAATTTGCGTTATGCAGATGACACAACCTTGCTTGCTGAAACTGAGGAGGACCTCATGCAGTTAATGCAGTTGGTCAAGGTCTGCAGCCTTCAGTATGGACTGAGGCTCAATGTCGAGAAGACAAAGATTCTCACCACTGGACCAACTGGCAGCGTCAGGATGGATGGCGAAGAGATTGAGATTGTTCACAGCTTCAGTTTGCTCGACTTCACGGTTAACACTCTTGGCACCAGCAGCTAGGAAATCAAAAAGCGTATTGCGATGGGAAAGTCTGCTGTTAGGGACCTCTCTAAGGTACTCAGGAGCAACGGTGTCTCTCTGGAGACTAAGGTGTGCCTGATACAGGTCATGGTCTTTGCAATCACTTGTTATGCATCAGAGAGTTGGACAATGACTAGGGAGGATAGAAGGAGAATTGATGCCTTTGAGCTGTGGTGCTGGAGAAGAGTATTGAATGTACCATGGCCTGCCAAGAAAACAAACAGATTGTTCCTGGAGAGGGTTAAGCCAGGCTACTCCTTGGAGACAAGGATTCTGGGGCTTCGTTTGACATACTTTGGACATGTTGTAAGGAGGGACGTGGAGGGACAGCGCAGGAGGGGAAGACCCTCTATGAGGTGGATTGATTCAGTGACTGGGGTAATTGGGATGGATGTGTCAGAGGCAGTGTGATTGGCACAGGATAGAGCAGGGTTTAGGGCTGTTGGACATAGGTTCACTATGAATACCAAATGACTCGACGGCACATAATAACAAGAACAACAACAACCCTGTTAAACTTTGCCATTATTTCTGGAGTGAGATGGTACCCCATTTTAGTTTTGATTTTCATATATCTTATTGCCAGTGATTTTGAGCATTTGTCCACTTGTCTGTTTGCCGTTCAAATATCTTCCTCTGTGAAAATTATTTCCACGTCTTTTGCTCATTTTGTAACTGGGTTATCAATCTTTTTCTTGTGGAGGCCAAGGAGTATTCTGTAAACTTTTGTTATAAGACTCTTCTCTGAGATGGTATTACCAAATATTTGCTCCCAGTCTGTAAGTTTTCTTTTCACCCTGTTGAAAAAGTTTTGGATACACATAGATTTAATCTTTTGAAGATCAAATTAATTAGTTTTATCCTCTTCAGATTGTGAATTTCTGGTTGCATTTGGAAATATTTTTATTCCTTGGACTAGTGCTTCTAGGCTTGATCCTGGTTTATCTCTTATGAACTTTATGGTTTAGGGCTTTATTCCCAGTTCTCTGATCTATCTTGAGTTGATTTTTGTGTATGGTGTGAGATGTTGATCCTGTTTCAGCTTTCTACATGTGGAAATCCGTTTTGCCAACACCATTTTTCAAGAGATTGTCTTAGCAACTGATGCAGAAAAAGCATTTGTCAAAATCCAACACCCCTTCCTAATACAGACGCTCAGCAAAATTGTAATAAAAAACAATTCATTCTCAGAGCAGATATTCAAAAAGCATTTTTCTTGCAAACAGGGACCAGACAAGGATGCTCACTGTCACCACTTCTATTCAATATTGTATTGGAAGTACTTGCTAGGGCAATATGACAAGAGAAGGAAAGAAAAGGCATCCAGATAAGCAAAGAGATGGTTAAATTGTGGCTATACACAGATGATGTGATAGTGTACACAGGAAATCTGAAAGACTCAACCAAAAAAAATGTTAGATTTGTTAGGATAATTCAGTAGATTGAAAGGATATAAGATCAATATAAAAAAATCGGTAGGATTCCCCTACAGTAACAAAGAGAACTCAGAGAAGGAAATCAAAAAAGCAATACCATTTATAATAGCCAACCGCAAACTGAAATACTTGGGAGTGAACCTAACTAAAGATACAAAAGACCTATATAAAGAAAATTACAAAGCATTTCTGCAAGACACAATAAAAGGCCTGAAGAAATGGGGAAAATATGCCCTGTTCAAGGATAGGAAGACACAGTATCGTGAAAATGACAATCTTACCAAAAGCAATCTACATGTTTAGTGCAATCCCAATACAGATACCAAATTCATTTTTCAAGGAGATTGAAAGGAAAAGTGTCAAATTTATTTGGAAAGGCAAGAGACCCAAAATAAACAAAACATTTCTGAGAAACAAAAATGAGGTGGAAGGCATAGCACTCCCTGACCTCAAAATCTAGTACACAGCTGTAGTAATCAAAAGAGCATGGTACTGGTACAATGACAGATGCATAGACCAAGGAACGAAATTGAGAAGCCAGAAATGGATCCAACTCTCTACGGTCAACTGATATTTGACCAGGAAATCAAAGCTATCAAATGGGGAAATGAAAACCTTTTCAACAATTTTATATTTATTATCTTGCTTGACTTCTTCTCTCTGCAACTTGTTATACATTTTTTAATATTCCTGACTGGTAGTTGAAAACACTGAGTCCTGCTTTTGAAATTCTTTTCAGTTTACACAACTCATCATAGTAGGAACAGAGATTTTAAATCAGATTTTCTGTCACAATCGGTTAGTGGTATTTTCTCCTCATGATGTAAGATGTTCAAGATTAAGAAACAGAAGATATTTTTTACCAAGAACATTTTGTTAAGCATGAACAGTCTAAGCAGAAATAATTGAATGTTAAATTCGAGATGTTAAAAAAGCTCATGTTATGCTTAGGGGTAAAATTTTGCATAATTAAACCTTAAGAAAGTTTACATTTTTAAAAATCCCTCAACTACTAGAATAAAGGATAAATATGAGAAGATGATATTCTTATTGTTATTTTTAGCTATCAAAATGATGTCTGTGATAGTGATAGATGCCATAATGATACTATGAACAACAGATGCTGAAGCTTGCCCTATTCTGCACTATCTTCATAATCTCTGATATGATCTAGCCAATTGCTAGAATCACTGTAACAATTCATCTTGGGGGGGTCTTTCTTTAACTCACTACCTTTCCCAGAATGATGTACTTTTCCGAGGACTTTAATGGACCCAAAATATATAAGATAATGTTTCACCCTCCATGACTCTAGTGTTCCTTAGGGAGCACCGTGGTTACACATCTTCCAAGAGAGAGGCTTGCGTGTAGTTCTTTTGGCAGTCCATGGGATATTTAGTACTCTTCTCCAACTCCACAACTCAAAACCTTAAATTTTTTTCCTTATTTTATTTATTATTTACTAAAACTTACTAATTTCCAACTTTCAGATGCATAAGAAGTAGTGAAAAAATGCCATGGTTTTGAAACTGGTTATCTTTACTCTTTAGTAGTTTACGGAGTCCTTGATGGCAGATTATCCTAATAGAATTAGCATTTGTTTTTGGATGTTCTTTTTTATTCTATGTTAAAAGAATGCAAGAGTAGTAGGAAATTGTAAAACAGTCTACCCTTCATCCACTTTTACCCCATTAGCATCTTGTATAACTACAGCATTATCAAAATCAGGAAGCTAACACGGTGTATACCAATTCTCACAAGTGTTATTAACACTTATTTGGACTTTTTTTTTCTTTTTAAAAAATTTCTTTTATTTTATTATTGTGTGTTTGTGTACCATCAAATCAGATCTGACTGGTACAGGAGGAGATTGCCCCCACTTCTTCAGCAGAGCATTTGGTGGATTTGAACTGCATACCTCTGGGATTGCAGTGCAGCTTCTTGCTACTAGGCCACCAGAGCTCCCTTTGACAGCTTCTTAAAGATACAAATTTGTGGGCTACTACCCCAGAACTTCTTATTTAGTAGATATCAACATCAAAAAAACCCCACAAAATTTCTAGCCACTGGACCAATAGGCCACATCACAATAGATGGAGAAAAGGTTGAAATTGTCAGCAATTTCATCCTACTCAGATTCACAGTCAATGCACTTGGTACCAGCAGTCATAAATTCAGGGATATATTGCACTGAGCAAGTCTGTAGTAGGGACACATTCAAATCATTGAGGAGCAAAAGACTCTGACTTGGATTAAACACATCTTAATCCCTAGACAGACATTGTTACTCTTTAGCATTCTGGAGAGGTCTTGACAACAGGCTTTCCTAAAGCATCTTGTCCCTCACTGCTGATGTGAAGAGTGTTGACCGTAGAATTGAACAAGCTGAAATTGCTAACAATCTCAATCTCCATCTATCATTATGCTGCCAATTAGCCCAGTGGTGAAGATCTTTGGTTTTTTTTCCCTATAATTATATTTTATTAATTTTCATAAACATTTACAGAGATTTTGGGTTTCCATTCATTCATTGTTGCACTATTATTTGGACTTCTTGACTGCTATTACCATGAGTGTTGATTGTGGATCCAAGTAAAATAAAATGATTGACAAATTCAGGCTTTTCTCCACCTATCATCTAGTAACCTATTGTCCAATTGGGAAGATTTTTACTTTCTTGATGTTGAGATGTAACCAACATTGAAATGTGTAGTGTTTAATCTTGCAGCAATTTTTTAAGTTTTCACTTTCAGCAGGAAGGTTCTAGATTTGCATAAAGTAAGTTTGATTTTTTAAAGAAAATTTTTATTATATATCGTTGTTGTTATGTGCCAGTCAAGACACGTGTTACTCATAGCAATCCTATGTACAGCAGCCCTATACCCTGCTCTATCATGTGCCAATCTCGTTGTCTCTGACACACCATTATGCCAGTCACTGAATCCATCCATCTCATTAAGGGTGTTCCTCTCCTCCACTGTGCCTCTGCCCTCCTGAGCATGACATCCCTCTCTAAGGACTTGTACCTCCTTGTATCATGTCCAAAGTATGTCAGATGAAGCTTTAGAATTCTTGCCTCCAAGGAATAGCTTGATTTCACTCTCTCCAGGATGAACATTTTTGTTCTCTTAGCAGTCCATTATATATTTAATAATATTCCCCAGCACCACAGCTCAAATGCATCAATTCTCCTTCCATCATCCCAGTCATTGTCCAGCTTTCTGGTGTATGTATAATATGATTGCAAAGATCATGGCCTATATCAGGCATACCTTAGTCTCAAGACTTGCATTGTTGCTCATCAGCACATTGGAGAGTTCTCTGATGACAGACTTTCCCAATGCAATAACATATCTTTAAATTTCTGGCTGCTGGTGTCAAGAGTGTTGACTGTAGAGGCAAGCAAACTAAAGCTGTCAACAATGTCAATCAATCTCTTCACCATCTGTCATGATGCTGCCAATTGTTAGTGGTGAGAGTCTTTGTTTTCTTGATGTTGAGCTTCAGTCCATGTTGAAGGGTATAGTCCTTGTCCTTCTGCAGCAAATGCTTCAGATCCTCCTCAGGTTCAGCACAGGGTTGTGTCATCTGCATAACATAGATTAATGATGAGTCTTCCTCCAAACCTGATGTTACATTTCTCCTCATAGAGTCCAGCCTCCTGGATGACCTGTTCTGCATATAAATGGGAAAAGTATGGAGATAGGCCACATCACTGGTGGCCACCCTTCCAATTTTGAACCATGCAGTGTTTCCTTGCTCTGTTCTGATGACTGCCTCCTGGTCCAAGTATAGGTTTTTCATTAGCACAATCAAGTGTTCTGGGATTCCCATTCTTCTCAAAGTCAGCCAGAGTTTGTTGTGGTCCACACAGTCAAAAACCTTGCATAGGCAATGAAACATAGATAGACATTTCTCTAATACTCTCTGCTTTCAGGCAAGATCCATCAAACATTAGCTACAATATCCCTAATACCAGAGCCTCTTCTAAACCCAGCCTGCATTCCTGGCAGTTCTTTGTTAATGTGCTGTTCTGGTCATTTTTTTATAATCTTCAGGAGAATATTGTATGTGATATGAATGATATGTTTGATAATTTCTGTGCTCTGCTGGATCACCTGTTGCACCCAGGAGTAGAACCCCGAAATGAACTCTGCCAATGCATGTAAAAAACAAAGAACACCTTTATTTTACAGATTAAGTGCTCCACATATGGAGGCTCTCTCCCCTGTGTACCAATCGCCCACAAGGGAGGAAGAGAGCGAGACTCTGTCCATCTCCAGCTTTTAAGGCCTTCATGAGAGCTTCTGCTCAGGGCAGGGTAATTGGGAACATGGTTGGTGGTTGGGGTACTCAGTCATGTGGGTCGGCTTCTGATTGGTGGGCTTATTCTGCCTGCCCCTCTCCACCCCATGCTAAGGTAAGCTGCTTTCCAGTGTCACTAACCTCGGTTAATTGGTTACTTCTAATCTGATAAGATGGTGGCTCCACAAGACTTGCTGGCACCTCTGGGTTTACCCTGCTTCTAAAATGAAGAATTTTTATGGCCCCATGTCTGCTTCTGGAGTTAATGATTTCTGTTCAAGTTTGAATTATGGTAAGGCTTTCTAGGGCGGGGGAGGTCTCCCCTGGACACCGGAAATGGGGATCCATGCCATCCCCTCAACCTTTCTTTGAAATGGGAACAAATACAGATCTATTCCAGTCAGGTGGACAGGCAGTTGACCTCCAGATTTTTTTGACATAATTTGGTGAGTAGTACATATAGGACAGCATCTGTTTGTTGAAATACATCAACTGGTATATCGTCAATTCCTGGGGCCTTTTATTTTTATTTCAGAGCAGCTTGAATTTCTTTCTTCATCACCACGGGCTCTTACATATACATTTTTTCTTGAAATTCATTTGTGTCCACCAAGTCCTTTTGATAAAACGACTTGGTATATTCTTTTCATCTTCTTTTAATACTTCCAAGATCATTTCATATTCTACCCAAAGCATTCTTAAGTATTGCAAATTGAGGCTTGAATTTGTTCTTCCATTCTTTGAGCTTAAGAAATGCTGAGTGAGTTCAGACCCTTTGATTTTTGTACTCCATCTCTTTGCACATTTCATTATAATACTTTACTTTTTCTACCTGTGCTGCCCTTTGAAATCTTCTGTTCAACTCCTTAATACCTTGATTTCATCCATTTGTTTTGGCTTCTTGGTGCTCTAATGCAATATTCAGAGTCTTTTCTGATATCCATTTTGTACTTTTCTTCCTTCTATATCTGTGTAATGACCTTTTGATTCTTCCCAGATGATATTAGGAAAATTATATATTGTTAAGGAAGAAATGGAATGCATATTGACATACTAGGTATTGGCGAGTTGAGATACCATGGGGCATTTAGAGTCAGATGAGCACATGATCTACCAGGTTAGAGATGAAAAGGTGAGGAAAAATGGGGTTGCTTTCACAGTTAAAAAAAGAAACTTCTAGCTCCATCTTGAAATATAATAGTGTGAATGACAGAATAATATCCATCCACATACAAGGCAGTTCAGTGAATACTACAATCATTCAGATACATGCATCAACAACTAGAGACAAAGAAGAGGAAGTAGAAGATTTCTATCAATTTTTCCAATAAGAAATTTATCAACATTCAATCAAAATGCATTGATAACATTGGGTGACTGGCTTGCAAAAGTTGGGAACAGAGAAGAATGATTGGAGAACATGGACTTGGTGACAGAAATGAAGCTTGAGATAGAATGATAGAATTCTGCGCATTCAATGATTTATTCATTGTTGTTGTTATGTGCCATCGAGTTGCTTGTGACTCATAGTGACCCTATGTACAAGAGCCCTAAATGCCGTTCTATCCTGTGCCAACCTAGTCATCTCAAACGCACTCATTCCCACCACTCCACTCACAGAATTGATCCATCTCAGTGAAGGTCTTCCTTTCCTGTGCTTCCCCTCTACTCTGCCAAACATGATGTTCCTCTCCAAGGACCAGTCCCTTCTTGCAACATGCCCAAAGTATGCCAGACGACACTTTAGAATCCTTGACTCCAAGGAGCATTCCAGCTTCACCTTATCCAGGAAAAACCTGTTTGTTCTCCTAGCAGGGCATGGTATATTCAACACTCTTCTCCAGCACCACAGCTCAAAGGCATCAATTCTCTTTCTATCATCACTGTTCACTCTCCGACTCTCTGACGTATAGCACATAATTGTGAAGACTATAGCCCAGATCAGGTGCACCTTAGTCTCCATCCTGACGTCGTTGTTCTACAGTACTCTTGAGAGGCACTCACAGCTGACTTTCCCAGTGCAATTCGTCTCCTGATTTCCTGGTTGCTGTTACCAAGAGTGTTGATTGTGGAGCCAAGTAAACTAAAACTGTTAATTATCTCAATCTCTTCACCATCCCTACTGATGCTGCCAATTGGCCCAGTGGTGAATATCTTTCTTTTCTTGATGTTGAGCTTCAATCCATAAAGGAGGGTGCAGCCCTTGACCTTCTGCAGCACACGCTTTATTCATTGCGATTACATTTTATAAGAAACGTAAACACATACTATTGTTGTTGTTGATGTGTTGTTGTTGATTGCTTTTGAGTCAAGCATGACTCATAGCAACCCTTAAACAAAAGGCCTGATGCAACTATGGACATTAATCAAAGTTCATAGAGTTTCTGGAGGCATGTTGTTTAAGAAGTGGATGCCACTTCTATGAGAGTTTGTTATGTACTAGTTTACTTAAAATCTTGCATACATTGTTTTTCACACCAGATCTTTCCCATTTCCTTTATCTGCCACTCCCTCCACCCATCAAATTTTGTGACCCAATGAATTACCACCCCATCCCTCCTTCCCACCCTCACCTCTCTGTTCCCCCTCTTCCTTCCTTGGATCCTCAACACATTCTGTAATAAGGTCTTATACTGTATTTGTCCTCATGAGACTGAGTTCACTTAACATAATGCTCTCCAGTCCCTCCCAAGTTGGGTAGTAATTTACAAAATCATTGCTCCTGCATGTTGTTTAGTTTTCCATTGTGTAAATGTACCATAATTTCTCAATCCATTCTATTGTGATTGGACATTTGGGCTGTTTCCATGTTCTTGCGATGGTGAATAATGTTGCTATGAACACTGATGTACAAGTCTCCATTTGTGCCTCAATTGAGTCTTCATCCAAAACTGATGCCATATCCCCCTCCTATATTACAGCTTATTGAGTGATTTGTTCATAATACAAATTTAAAAGACAGGAAGAAAAGATACAACTCTGATACACATCTTTCCTACTTTTAAATCCCACAGTCTTGTTTTGACAGTAGCTTTTTTTTAAAAAAATATTTTTTAAAAATTTTATTTTATACTGGTTTACTTATAAAGTTCATATACATTGTTTTTCACACTGGATATTTCTCCTTTCCTTTGCCTACCCCTCCCTCAACCTATCAAATTCTTGACCCTATGAGTAAGCAAACCCTCTCCCTTTCTTGGAACCTCTTACTTGTTCCACAATAATGGTCTTGTACAGTATGTATCTTTATGAGACTGAGATAGTTCACTTAGCATAATGCTTTCCAGTCCCTCCCATGTTAGGCAGTAATTTACAAAATCATTGCTTCTGTGTGCTGCATAGTATTCTATCATGTGATTGAATCATAAATCTCAATCCATTCCATTGTGGTTGGACATATGGGCTGTTTCCATGTTTTTGCTATCGTGAATAATGCTACTTTGAACATTGGTGTACCAATCTCTGATTGTGCCTCAGTCCTCATTTTATCTGGGTATGTAAAGCAAGCATAATCCTAATACCACAACAGGGCAAATATATTACCCAAAAAGAAAACTACAGACCAATATTTCTTTTTTCTTTTTTTGCTGAGATAGAACAGAGAGCATGAAAAATAGGGGGCCAGCAGTTCTCCACTGAAGACCTCCATTCCATCTTTCCTGTATCTTTATTGAAAATTATCAGGAAGTAAATCACAGAGAGAATTCAATGCAAATGAAGCCAAGCTCTTTCTATTGAAAACCTTCTGCTTGACTCAGGAGGGAGGGGTTAGCAAATGGAAGAATCTGGTAAACCCTTAAGGACTGCCTTAGTGCCTCAGGGTGAACTCTAGCTTGAACCTTGCCTCCTCCACTTCCTGAAATAGCATTCAGTTTATTACAAATATATTGACCAATATTTCTCATGAACATAAACACAAAAATCCCTAACAAAATCCTAGCCAGTAGGATCGAAAAGCACATGGAAAAAAAAAATTCATCATGACCAAGTGGGATTTTTAAGAGATATATAAGGATGGTTCAATATAAGAAAAACAAGCAATGTAATTCACCACATTAATAAAACAACTAACAAGAACCTATAATCCTAGCAATTGATGCAGAAAGGCAGTTGACAAAATCCAATGCTTGTTCTTGATTAAGACAGTCAGCAAAATTGGAATGAAGGAAATTTCCTCAACACAGAAAAAAGTATATACATATGCAAAACCAAGAGTCAATATAATTCTCAATGGAGAAAGACTAAAAGCATTTTCTTTGCAAGCAGGAACCAGACAAGGATCTCCACTGTCATCACTTCTATTCAGTACTGCATTGGAAGTATTAGCTACGGCAATAATGACAAGAAAAGGAGATAAAAAGCATCCTGATCAGCAACGAGATAGTTAAACTGTAGCTATATGCAGACATGTCATAGTGTGCACAGAAAACCGCATGGAGTCAAAAACAACAACAACAAAACAACTGTTTGAGCAAGTAGATCAGTTTAGAAGAGTGGCAGGGTTCCTCTACAGTAACAAAGAGAAACCAGAGAAAGAAACTAAGAAAGTAATACCATTTACAATAGCCAACCACAAATTGAGATACTTGGGAGTTAACCTAACTAGAGACACAAAAGACCTATACAAAGAAAACCACAGAACATTTCTTGTGAGACACAATAAAAGACCTAAATAAATGGGCAAATGTTTCCTGTTCATAGATAAGAAGACTCAATATTGTGAAAATGACAAACCTACAACAGTTTCTTCATGTAGGTTTCTCATGAGCACAATTAAGTGTTCTGGGATTCCTAGTCGTCTTAATGTAGTTATACTTTTTTTCTGATTCACACAGCCAAATACTTTTGCACAGTTACTAAAATACAGATAAATATCCTTATAATATTATCTGTTTTCAGCCAAGATATATCTAACATCAGGAATTTCACAGCTCTTCTTAATTCAACTTGAATTTCTAGTAATTCTCTGTTTATGTACTGTTCCATCATTTAAAAATAATTGTCACCATTATTTTACTTGCATGCTATAGTAATTATTTGGTTTGATAATCATATATTTTGTGGTGGTGCTGATGGGACAGATAGGAAAAAATGTGATCTCTTCCAATCAGTTACTAGCTGTCTCCCAAATTTCTTGGCATGGATTTGTGAGCACATCCATTGCTGCATCTATTTGTTGAAACATGTCAGTTGATATTCAATGAATTCCTGGAACTTTATATTTTGCCAATTCCTTTTATACATTTTGACCTTCTTCAATTACCATTGGTTCTTGATCTTATGCTACTCCCTAAAATGGTTTGGTATTACACAATTCTTTTTGGTACAATGACTCTACGTATTCTTTCTGTCTTCATTTGATGTTCTTATTTATGTAGAAATACCCTACAATTGAAAAGCTTTCTGCCTGGATCAGGTCACATTAAGCCTGACTCCTCCACTGCTCCTCTATAACTAATCAGGGTAAGGCAAACCAAACCACCTTTGTGGAACTGACTCTGACTCATGGATTCTGACTCATCTTGACCCTCTGTCAGGTTTATAAGGTTTTTAAATAGTATCAGACAAATCTATATTTCTGCTACAGAGAACTTGATAGATTTAAACCACTGACCTTTCACCGAGCAGCTCAGCACATAACCCAAAATTTTACCTGAGCAAGACAAGGTTATTACATTAATATAGACATGAATAACCCTACATTCTCCAAGATTTTCTCCCCAGTGTCTTTGCCTTTATGCCTTTGGTTTGTTTGTTTGTTTTTTCTAAATTAATTTTATCTCAAATATTTGGACATAAATAACCTCATATACATTCCATTGAAAAGAAAATCTCTTTAAACAGCCAGGAAATCAAAAGACAGACTGTACTGGGATCATATGCTGCCGGGGACCTCTCTAGATTACTGAAGATCAACAGTGTCAATTTAGAGAGTAAGATGCGCCTGATGCAGGCCATGGTTTTCGCAATTACTTGCTATGCATCAGTGATTTGGACAAATGACTAAGGATGATAGAAGAAGACTTGATACATTTCACTTGTGGTGCTGGACAAGGATATTGAATATACCATGGACTACTAGAAGAATAAACAGATTTATCCTGGAGAGGGTGAAACTAGGCTGCTTCTCAGAGGCAAAGATTTTTGAAGCTTTGTCTGACATACTTTGGGTATGTTTCAAGGAGGGACCAGTCCTTGAAGAGAAATATGCTTGGGAGGTTAGAGGGACAGCACAGGAGAGGAAGACCCTGGATGAGAAGCATTGACTCAGTGCCTGGGGTAATGGGACTAGATATGTCAGAGGAAATCTAGTCAGCTTAAGATAGAGCAGGGTTCAGAGCTGTTGTACAGAGGGTTGCTGTGAATTGCTAGCAACTTGATGGCACATAAAAACAACAACAACATGACCTCAAAGCTAACGTATTCCACCTAGCCCTTGACTGCCTTTCTGACTTCGTCTTGTATCAATCTCTGTCTTATTTACTATGTTCTAGCCATACTGTCCTTGTTTCCAGTTATTTAAACATTTATTATTTATTCTTGCTTAAGGACTTCTGTCTATTTACTCTTTCAACCTCAAGTGCTCCTACTAACACTTCTTGCATGTCTCACTTACTCACCTCCTTCTGGTTTTCTAACATCTCACCAATGCCAAGAGGTTTTTTTGACCAGCTGGAAATTCTTGAGCAGTGATTTCACTCTGGAAGCTGGTCTCTCACACTGAGGGAGGTCACTTAAGGAAAGTTTTGGGTTGTGTTTGATTGGTAATATTGTTTTTACCCCTCCACAAGCATGTGTCAATTGGGCTTTGGCCCCTTTTGGCTAACAAGGACTCAAGTGTGGAGACCTGCTCAAAGATGTGTCTTTAAAACTCTGTAGTGAGGGGTTGAGTTCATGTCTGCCTTGGAAACTCTTGAGTAGTGGTTCCACTCTGAAGGCTGGTTTCTCGCAACTTGAGGGGACTCACGTAAGGAAAGTGTTGGGTTGTGTTTGATTTGTGATATTGGTTTTTTCCCTCCACAAGCTGGTGTCATTTGGGCTTTGGCCCCTTTTAGCTAACAAGGACCCAAGTGTAGAGGCCTGCTCAAGAGTGTGTCTTTGAAGCTCTGTGGAGCCCTTGGGCCAGTGGTCCTCAGCCAAAATTTATTATTTTAGAAAGAACAGCAGATGTATCTATTTACTGTAGTGAATAATTTAGAGTTGCTGTGATGCTGAACACCATGCAATTATCATGGCAAATACGGTAATGGTTACCCATCATGGACAGTGTTTGGAGCAGCTTCCAGATTGATTCATGTTTGGAAAGAGGCGTGGCATTCACTTCCTTAAATAGATGCTTCTATAAACTCTAGAAACTCTATAATCATACAGAAATGATATTAATTAGAGAACAAAGTTCAGATCATTTGTTCATAGGGTCACTATGAGTTGTGTTTGATTTGAAGACAATTAAAGACTACTAAGTGAGACTTGTTGTTGTTGTTATGTGCCGTCAAGTTGTTTGCAACTCATAGCCACCCTATGTACAAGAGCACTGAACACTGTCCTATCCTGTGCCAACCTCGCCGTCACAAACGTACTCATTCCCACCACTCCACTCACAGAATTGATCCATCTCATTGAGTATCTTCCTCTCCTCCACCATCCCTCCATTCTCCCAAACATGATGTCCCTCTTCAAGGACCAGGCCCTCCTTGCAACATGCCCAAAGTATGTCAGACGAAGCTTCAGAATCCTTGACTCCAAGGAGCATTCTGGCTTCACCCTCCCTGGGACAAACCTGTTTGTTCTCCTAGCAGTCCATGGTATAGTCAACACTCTTCTCCAGCACCACAGCTCAAAGGCACCAATTATCTTTCTATCATCCCTAATCACTGTCCAACTCTCCAAAGCATAGCACGTAACTGCGAAGAGTATAGCCTGGATCAGGCGCACCTTAGTCTCCAGCCTGACATCCTTGCTCTTCAGTACTCTTAAGAGGTACCTCACAGCTGACTCTCCCAATGCAATTCATCTCCTGATTTCCTGACTGCTGTTACCAAGAGTGTTGACTGTGGAACCAAGTAAATGAAAACTGTTAACTATCTCAATCTCTTCACCATCCATACTGATGCTTCCAATTGGCCCAGTGGTGAGAATCTTTGTTTTCTTGATGTTGAGCTTCAATCCATATTGAAAGCTGTAGTACTTGACCTTCTGCAGCAAGCGCTTCAGGTCCTCCTCCATTTCAGCAAGCAGGGTTGTATAATCCTCATAACGGAGGTTGTTGATGACTCTTCCACCAATCCTGATGCCACATTCTTCCTCGTACAGCCCAGCATCTCGGATGATCTGTTCTGCATACAGATTGAAAAAGGTATGGAGACAAAATATATCCCTTCTTGATTTTGAACTATGTAGTCTCTTTGTTCTGTTCTAACAACCGCCTCTTGGTCCAAGTATAGGTTTCACATTAGCGCAATCAAATGTTCTGGGATTGCCATTCTTCTCAGAGTCAGCCACAGCTTGTTGTGACCCACACAGTCAAAAGCCTTTGCATAGTCAATGAAGCACAGATAGACATTCTTCTGGTATTCTCTGTCTTCTGCCAAGATCCATCTAAGATTAACTATAATATCCCTAGTACCACGACCTCTTCTAAATCCAGGGTGCACATTTGGCAGTTCTCTGTTGACTTATTGTTTCAAATGTTTTTGGATAATTCTCAGGAGAATCTTGCTTGCATGTGATATCAATTATATTGTTAGATAATTTCCACACTGTGTTGGTTCACTTTTCTTAGGAATGGGAACAAATATTGTTCTCTTCCAGTCAGTTGGCCAGCTGGCTGTCCTCCAGATTTCTTGGCACAACTTAGTGAGCATATCCAGGGCAGCATCTGTTTGTTTAAATAAATCAATTGATATTCTGTCAACTCCTGGAGCCTTATTTTTTTGCCAATTCCTTCAGAGCAACTTGAACTGCCTCCTCCATTACCATAGGCTCTTGCTCATATGTTATTTCATGAAATTCCTCTGTGTCAGCCAATTCCTTCTGATACAGTGACTCTGTGTACTCCTTCCATCTTCTCTTGATACTTCCTGGATCATTTAACATTCTGTCCAAACTGTCCTTAAGTATTGCCACCTGTGGCTTGAATTTGTTTTTTCAACTCCTTCAGCTTAAGAAATGCTGAGTGAGTTTGGCCTTTTTGATTTTCTGACTCTAGCTCTCTGCACATTTTGTTATAGTATCTTGCTTTGTCTTCTGAGCTGCCTTTTGAAATTTTCTGTTCAGCTCTTTAATTTCTTCCTTTAGCTTTGGCTTCTTGGTGCTCTAATGCAATACTCAGAGTCTCATCTGACATGCATCCTGGTCTTTTCTTCTTCTTCAGCTTTTGTAATGATCTTTTGCATTCTTCATGGACGATCTTCTTGATATCGTCCCAGAGCTCATTTGGTCTATGCTCATTGGTGCACAAGGCCTCAAACCTGTTCCTGAGATGGTTTTGAAATTCGAGTGGGACAAACTTAAGGTCAAATTTTGGTTCTCGTGGGCTTCATTTAATTTTCCTCAACTTCAGCTTGAACATGTTATATTTGGAGGAACATTCTTCTACTTTGTACATCACTCTTTGTCAATTTGCTGTACTGAGGTAATCTTGGTTTGCTGTGATGTTGAACCTTATGCCATTGCGGTATCAAATGGTCTACCAATGTGGACAGTGTTTGGTGGAGCTCCTAGATGTAAAACAGGTTGGGAAGCAGGAGTGGCATTCCACTTCCTAAACCACATGCCTCTGGAAACTCTATGAACTTGGAGAAACGACTACTATTATTAAATCTTTTGTTCATAGCGTCGCTATGAGTCATACTTGACAACAATCAACAACAACAAGTAGTCTACACACTTAGGATGGTGAAGGGACAGCACAAGAGAGGAAAACCCTTGATGAGATAGATTGAATCAGTGAGTGGAGTAATTGGAGTTGGAGTGTCAGAGGCAGTAAGTTTGGCTCAGGATAGAGCAGAATTCAGACCTGTTGTACACAGAGTCACCCTGAGTTGCAAGCGACTCGACGATGAATAACAACAACAACAACAACAACTGTAGTCTACACTGAAAAAGCTCTGGTATTGCAACAGTTAAGCATCAGGCTTCCCAGTGATTCTGAAGGAAAAATAACTCATAATCCACTTTAGTAAATAGTATAGCCTAGAAAATTCTATGTTATAGTTCTGCTCTGTTAAATGAGGCTATTATGAGTCGTGATTTACTCAGTGACAACAAATAGCTACTCTGTACTACTCCATCAAGTCATCATCTTCCACATTCATTACACTGTTAGTTTTCTTCCCCAGAAGTCTTTACCACCTAGGCCTTTTAATTCATTAAAGTTTGGCCAAAGAAACTTTTACTGAAGATATTTGAACTTTCAGTGACAAGATAGATATATCCCAAATACTCATCAATAATGTAATAGACAAATAATTTATGGTATAAAAGTACTATCAAGTCAATTAAAACTCACAGAAACTATATGGGACAGAGCAGAGAACCTCAAAGAATTTCCTAGGTTGTTTTTAAATGTTTTTTTATTAATTTTAATAAACGTTCACAGAGACTTTCAATTTCCATTAATTTATCATTGCACTTTTCTCCCTGCTCACTCCTCCTGCTCCAGTTCACTCTTCTCTTTGAAAAGTAAAAGAAAGTTTCTTTCATTGTTATACAATCCCTCCCCCCAAGTCCAATCCGCTATGCAGCCTTCATTCTGAACACCGGTCATGACGATTATACCTACTCATGTATCACTTTTAAACAGTTTTCTCCCTCATCTCTTTCAATACAGTATACATAATTTATCTCATCTGTAGTCCCGTTTTACAACAGTGGCACTATGCAGTATTTGTCCTTTTGTGGCTGAGATGTTTCAATCAGCATAACATCCTCCAGGGTCACCCATTTTGAATAATTCATGAGTTCCTTGTTTTTTAATGCAGCATAGTATTCCATTGTGTGACTATACCATAGCTTTTCTATCCATCCATTTGTTGATGGCACTTAGGTTGTTTCTAACTCTCTGCTCTTGTGAACAAAGCTGCGATAAACATGGGTGTGAATATATCTGCTTGAGTAGTGGTTATGATTTCTTTGGGGTATACTCTCAGTAGTAGAATTACTGGGTAAAATGGTATTTCTATTTGCAACTTTTTGAGAAAGTGCCATACTGCCTTCCGCAGTGGTTGCACCACCAACAATGAATACGGGTTCCAGTTTCTCCATAACCTCGCCAGCCTTGTTTGCTATTCTGTTAAATTTTGCTATTCTTACTGTGGTGAAATGATATCCCATAGTTGTTTAGACTTTCCTAGTTTCTAAGTCATTCACGTAGAAGACTATCTCATAAACTTTTTTCCAGTATGGTTCAAACCAACTTTTTTATTATCAGTTGAATATATTAACCCCCAAGCCACATATCACATTATATGTGATATGTGGCTATATGTGATATTATTGTCACAAAACATAGAGTTCTGATACATACCACAATGTGGATGAGTCTTGAGCAGTTTATGTTATGTGAAAGAAGAAATTACAAAAGAACAGATAAAATATGATCTCACCAAGTGCATTCCTCACTGAGAGCTGACCCTCCAGCTGGTTTTCAACAGCTATAATCAGTTGGGAGGAGAATACCCAACTTCAGCTGAAAAGCTGGTGGTTTTGAACTGCATGCCATTGGGTTGGCAGTACAACTCCCTATCTCTAGGCCACCAGAGTTCTCTATGAAGTTCTAGAACAGCCAGATATACAGAGATCAGAGTTTATTAGTAGTTTTACAGGTTGGAAGTACAGAGGAGTGGGGGAATTATTTAGGAATAATTGTGTTCTTGTTTATTGGAATGGGAATTTGGCAAAGCTCATTGACACTGGTTGCATAAAATAACTGATAAAATGGATGTTTTTAAGCTGTACATGTGAAAAATGGTGAATTGTAATTCAATGTCCTAAATATTTTTCTATTTTTTTCTCCGAAAGAAGAAAATGATAAACAAGACTTGTGGGGCATGTTGTAGGCACAGTCTCCACTAGAGTTTGGATTCTAGCCAAAGAATCCTCTTACTCTCAAAGATGCTGCGGCCTTCAGAGACGTGAATTAGAAGACTAGTGTTGGGCCCCTTTTGAAGCTTCTGAACACATTTGTTCCAGGATCTGTATTAACATACTCACTATGTTTAAAATCACCTCTGTGTTAGGGAGAAGGAGGCAGGCTGATCAATTACTCTTCACTTTCTTTCAGTTATTCTACTTTTCTCTTGGAAACATTCACTGGCTCCTCCTGTCTACTACCTAAAAGCAAAGCCCTGAAGACAAAGGCTTCATTCTTGGTCTTTGCGGTAGATTAAAATATTCATCTTTTTCTATAAGCTATTTTTAATTACTATTGTTTCATTTGTTATATTCCCCCCATGGTTTGTTATTTGTTTTAGTAGTGAAAAAAAATGACAATATTTACCATATGTCTGTCACTGTGGTGAAATTGCATAGAGTAAACAAGTTCCCTGTTCTCACAAAGTGTACTATCTAGTGGCAACAGATATGTAAACAAGTAGTTATGTCAAGAGACTAGTCCTTGAATCATTAGATTCAAGATTTGATGCACTGGACCTTATTTATGAAAAAGAATAGTCGTAGGATAGTAGTAGGCTGTTGGTTTTGTTGTGTTGCTTTTTTAAAAAAAATATAACTTAAAAACATGGGATATCATGATTTCTTATAGTAGTCAGTGGCATTGTCATTAAGCAAATTAGGACTTGCTTTTTACGGTGTATTATCCTTAATCTTTTCAATGACAGTAGTATAGGTGTTGTTATACCCATTTTAAACATCAGAAAAGAAAATTAAAGTTAAGCAAACAAATATGTGTAAAGGCTCAAGACTTAAACACTAGTTCTTTCTGGTATGGTAAAGACAGCATTTTCATATATATATATCTTATGGATAGAACTAATACCAGACGGTTTCCTACTTTGAAAGTAATGTATTATTTACATAAACATAAGTAATTATGTCTTTTCCTTCTGCAAGAGTTAGCTTTGAAATAGGTTGATTCTAAGAAGCTTCTGAGGGGGGCTTTTCTGTTTGTAGGGAACTGGGGCCTTATCACTTTTTTAACTTCAGGAAACAACAATTTACTTCCAAGTCTTCATGGTTGGCTTACTATATTAATGCAGAATTCCTATTACCTAAAATATTTGGCTCCATGCAAAAGGTAGTGTGGTCAGTAATAAGAAACTGTGCTACGTAAGTGTCAGATACTCAGAGAAGAATGAAAACAAAACCTTCAAGAATGTGGCTACGTCTTATTTTCCTTGATTTGTTTTTCCCTTCAATGAAGTGAGAAACAAAGAACTATCTTGGCTGTTGGATGCCATGTTCCATTTCCCAGCAGATTGGCTTATTGATCCCCAAAGCTACTGAAAGAGGAATTACTACTATGAGAAAGGGCCATTAAAGGGAATGGATGTTTATTAATAGAACCAGCCCGAGGATATAGTATAAGGAGCTGCACTACAATCCCAAAGGCATGCAGTTCAAACTCACCAGCTGCACCATGGGAGAAGAATGGACAATCTCCTTCCATGCAATTTACTGCCTCTGAAAATCTTCAGGAGGGTCTGTTGTCAGTCAGTTTTGACCCAATAGCACACAACAACAACATATGGATATTTAGGAGGATGTGACTCCAGAAGAGAATTGCATACACACCTTTGACCACAGAGATCTAAAACACTTAAAGGAATGAAGTGTGACTGGGTCTCAGAGAGTAAGAGATGAGAGTGGGAAGATGCTATAGTTGTTTTCTGTTTTCAGCCCACCTACTATATCTTTGTAAAAATATTCCATTTCCATTATATATCCTTGATATTACACTGGGGCTGACATAACCATTGAGCACCATCTTATTAATTTCTCTTCTTATCCCCTACAGCGACATTTATAGGAAAAGAGGAACATCCTAGGGTGTTCCAGGTATTGTCGTGGAAAAGCTCTTTCTGTTTATTTTATTATGTCAGTGTGAAAAGTTGTAAGGATCTGTTGTATTACTTTAGAAAAGGCAGATGGAAACCTTAATTCAAAACACAATTAAAAAAAGAAAAGGTTGATGAAGAAGAAAGCAATATTAGAAAATTTTTTTAAAAAAGCAAACAAAACATAATACAGTAAATTAAACCTTGCTAATAGTATTCAATTTGGTCAAACATTCTTCTAGGTTATGTAGTCCTGGTCTGTCCACTTGCTGTGACTGCTGTGAAGCTGAACACTGTGACACTGATGTGTCTAATGCGATAATGGTTATCCATGATGGACAGTGTCTGGTGGAGACTTCCAATTAAAACAATCTTGGACACCACAACAAGGTAAAGGTAAATAATCCAACAGAAATATGGGCAAAGGATATAAACAGACACTTCACCGAAGAAGACATTCAAATGGCTAACAAGCACATGAAGAAATGTTCAAAATCCCTAGCTCTAAGAGAGCTGCAAATTAAAACAACTATGAGATATCATCTCACCCCAGTCAGAATAGCAAAATTTAACAGAACAGAAAGTAA
>NW_006399791.1:12860271-12862003 GCF_000299155.1 Elephantulus edwardii | reverse complement strand
AGTGCCCATCAACAAACGAATGGATAGAGAAGCTGTGGTATATTCACACAATGGAATACTATGCTGCATTGAAAAGCAAGGAACTCATGCAATATTATTCAAAATGGGTGACCCTACAGTACATTATACTGAGTGAAGTATCTCAGTCACAAAAGGACAAATACTGGATGGTGTCACTGTTGTAAAACAGTACTGAAAAACAGGACTGACATCGGGATTGGGGAGAGACTGAGAAAGATGGGTTTAATAATGTATACTGCACTGAAACAGATGAGGGAGAAAACGGTTTAAAAGGGATATGTGAGCAGGTATTTTTGTCATGACAGGAGTCTAGAGCGAAGGCTACATGGGGTAGTGGACCTGGGGGGAGGGTTTGTAAAACAATGAAAGAATTTTCTTTTACTTTTCCAAGAGGGTAGTGTACTAGGGGGCAGGGTTGGGAGAGGAGAAAAGGGCAACAATGAATAAATGGAAATCCAAAGTCTCTATAAATTTTTACTGAAATTAATAATAAATTTAAATTAAAACAAAACAAAACACACAAAACCAAGCTTGGAAGCAGGAGTGGCATCCACTTCCAAAATAGCTTGCCTCCAGAAACCCTATTAACCTGGAGAAAGGATGTAAGTTAAATAAGTGTTCAGGTCTTTCCTTCATAGGGTCACTATGAATTGCCTGTGACTTGATGACACTTAACAACAAAAATGACAATAGTATTCTACAGTTAACCACTACTAAATGAGACTAGTGCTGTTATATCTGGAGGAACACTCTTCCACTTTGCACATCACTCTTGTCAATGTGCTGCTGTAGGAGGTAACCTGGATTTGCTGTGATGCTAAACTTTTTGCCAAGGCAATATCAAATACCATAGTGGTTTCCCATTGTGGATGGTGTTTGCTGGAGCTCCCAGTTGCAAGATGCGTTTGGAAGCAGGAATGGCATCCATCTACTAAACCACATGCCTCTGGAAACTCTATGAACTTGGAGAGGCATTTGCTATGAGTCGACCTCAACTCAATGGCAATCATCAACAACAACAATATTATTTAATACTTGGGATATTATAGCTAATGTTAGATTGATCTTGGCTGAAAACAGGGAGTACTAGAGGAATGTCTATCTCTGTTTCATTGGCTATACAATGGCATTTGAGTGTGTGGATCACAACAAACTATGGCTAACCTTGAGAAGAATGGGAATCCCAGAACACTTGATTGTGCTTATGTGAAATCTATACTTGGACTTCTAAACAATCATCAGAACACAGCAAGTAAACATTTCATGGTTCAAAATTGGGAAGGATTGACACCAGGGATAAGTCCTATCTCCACATCTTTTCAATCTATATGCAGAACAGATCATCTGGGAGGCTGGGCTCTATGAGGAGAAATGTGGCATCAGGATTGGAGGAAGACTCATCAGTAATCTGTGTTATGCAGATGAAACAACCCTGCTTGCTGAAACTAAGGAGGACCTGAAGCGCTTGCTGCAGAAGGTTAAGGATTGCATCAAGAAAACAAAGACATCAGGGTGGGGGTAAGACTGAGAAAAACTGGATAAATTATGTTTACTGCATTGAAGCCCATGAGGGAGAGAATAGTTTAAAATGAATATATTTTAGGGCATTATGATTATCATAAGAGTCTAGAATGAGGGTTGCAGAATGAAGTATACTTGGGGTGGGGGTGGAGGTGGGGGACTGCGGGGGGAGGGGATTGTGCACCAATGA
>NW_006399791.1:12806986-12853891 GCF_000299155.1 Elephantulus edwardii | reverse complement strand
AATATAATACTTTTAGACTATTCTCTCCCCCATAGACTTCAATGCCGTAAACATATTTCATCCAGTTTTTCTCAGTCTTACCCCCACCCCAATGTAGAATTTGTTTTTTTAGCAGTCCACAGATTCAATACTTTTTACCAATGTCCGAATTCAAAGACACTAGTTCTCCTGTCTTCTTTTGTCAATGTCCAAATTTTAGACGCTGATGAAGCAATAAGAAATTACATAGCTTGGGCCAGGTGCAATTCAGTCTTTAAACTGACAAAGTTGCTCTTTAAAGAAGTGCTTGTCAGTAATTTGTCCCCCAGTGCCACACATCTTTTGATATCTAGACTGATGCTACTAGCATTGATGCTGTTTGTGGATATAAGTAAGATGAAATCATTGACAATTTGAGTCTTTTATCCATTTATCATGAGGTTGCCTGTTGGTCCGGGGATGAGGTTTATTTTCTTTTTCTTTCTTTCTTTTTTTTTATTCCTTAGAAAAAAATTACATTTTTTTTTGGTGCCACAAAAACTCCAATACAAATTTGAGCAAATTCTTTCAATTTCCCTCACTCCTCCCACCCATCAAATTGTACAACCCAATGATTAATCCCTCCTGCCCCCTGCATATTTACATCCTTCTGCTTCCAGCCTCTCCCACCCCTCTGCATCCTTAAACTCATTCTACAATAACAGTCTTATACAATATTTATCCTTGTGGGACTGAGTTCACTCAGCATAATGCTCTCCAGTCCCTCCCAAGTTAGATAATAATTACAAAGTTATTGCTCCTGCATGCTGCATAGTATTATTACATTGTGCGAATATACCATGATTTCTTGACGTTAAGATGTAACTCATATTGAAGACTATAGTCTTTAAGTTGTGTTGTCAGTATAACACAGGTTATTGCTGAGTCTTCCTCCAATCCTGATGCCACATTCTTTTTCATACGGTCCATCTTATCACATCCCCCCTCCCTCACATACAGATTGAATAAGAATAGAAGGAAAAAAATATAACCAGGAGGCACTCCTTTTCTAATTTTAAACCATCCTTTTGTTCTGCTTCTCGGACTCTGTACAGATTTTACATTCTCACCATCAAGTGCTCCAGAAATCCCATTTCTCTCAATGTTGTTCCAAGTTTATTATGGAACGCATAGTTGAAAGCCTGTGGATAGTCAATAAAGCACAACTATCTCTCTGATGTTTCTCTGCTTTGCTTTTATCAGCAATAATATCCACAGACTTTTCTGAATTTCTTTTTAAATTTCTAACAGTTCTCTGTTGATGTACTCTTCTAGCTGTTTTTAAATATTCTTCAGCAAGATTTCAGCTGCGTGTAATACAAATTATATTGTTTGATAATGTTTGCATTCTGTGGGATCATCTCTTTTTCTTTTTTCTTCTTTTTTTTTTAAGGCAGGAATATAGATTCCTTCCTGTCAGTTAGCCAGGTAGCTGTTCCAAATTTATTAGCATATACTATTGAACATATCTAGGACTTCATCTGTTAGCTAAAATGCTGGAATTTATATTCTATCAGTTCTGTTCTTGAAGTCTTGTTTTGTGTTAACTCCATTAGTGTGCTTAGATTTCTTCCTTCACTAACACTGCTTTTTGACTGTATACTCCTTTCTGAAATATACAAGTTTCTTCCGTGTAGAACTCAGTTTTGTTTTGTTCTGTTTAAAGTATATTCTTAAACTTTTTATTTATGGTTTATGTATATTTTGTATTGCTTATCCTTTTTCCTAAAGTTTGACAACAGTGCTTTTCTGAGTTAGATATTTCACTCATTTGGATTTTATTTTTGCTTATAGGAAGCAGTCTGGTTTTCATTTACCTTTTCTATATGGGCACTCATAATGATACCAAGACCACCATGTGAAACTTTCTATACTGTATCTGTCCTATACCAACCTCTCCTAAGAACAAGGGTGTGTTTCTGTGTTCTATTTTCTGCTCTTCTATTTTCCATTCCTGATCTGTGCGGTGAAAATTCAAATATTAACTTAATTATCTTGATGGACATTAGTACTATTTATTACTGTTGTGTTTGTTATGTACTGTTAAGTTGGAACCAACTCATCGTTGACACTCCAGTAGCTTTTCAGAGACTGTAAATTACACAGGAGGAAGTTGTCCGTCTTATTCCCAAGAGAAGCTGGTGAATTAAAACTGCCTGCCTTTGGTTTGACAGGGCAACACATTACCCTCTAGACCACCACAGCTCCTAATTTATTATTATGCATACCTATTAAGTAAATATATATATATATTGCATATATACATTAAAATGAAATTTTCCCAACATCAACCTACACTTCTTTTTTCTTCATCATACTTACTCTCTTCTCTTTTTTCACATCCAGATGTTTGCTTTTCCTCATTCAAAATAACCTTAACCATTATCTAGTTTTTCATTTCCTTAAGATTTTTAAATCTGCTTATTAAACTTATGTTGATTTTTCAGATTAATTTTGAAGTAATTGTATTCCTAGAAATATTAAACTATTTCTGTCAGTTCCGGATATACGTACTATTCTAGGCATTTTTTAATGAGCTACAGCAGCATTTTGCTTTCCTGTGATAGTAATAATAGTTTTGATAGTTTCCACATTCTGTTAGATCAACTTTCAAGACAATGGAAACCAATCTGGACTTCTTCTTCTTCAGTTGGCCAGATAGTTGTCCTCCACATTTCCTGGCATGGACTGGTGAGTGCATCCAAAGCTTTATCAGGTAATTGAAACAAGATAGTTGGTATTCCATTGACTCCTGGGGCCTTATTTTCTCCCAGTGCCTTCAGTGCAGCTTCTACTTCCTCTTCCATTACTGTTGGCTCCTTCTCATGTGGTACGTCCTGAAATTTTTCAGGGTTAGTTCTTTTTGATTCAGTGACTATTCCCTCTATCAGAATATGATGCTTCCTGAGCCATTTAATATTTTACCCATAGCATCTTTTCAATATTGTAACTCAAGGCTTACATTTCTTTTTCAGTTCCTTTGGCTTGAGAAATGCAGAGTGAGTTCTTCCCTTTTTACTCACCAATTCCAGCTCTTTGTACATTCCATTATAGTAATCCCCTTTGAACTCTTCTCTTCATCTCTTTCACTCCAGCACATTTAAGCAACATCACGATAGATGAAGAAAAGATAAAAATTGTCAACAACTTCATCTTACTTAGGTCCACAATTAACACCCTTGGTACCAAAGATCAGGAAATTAGGAGGTGGATCATACTGGAAAAGTGTGTCATCGGGGATTATTGAGGAGCAATGGTGTCAGTGAGAAGACAAAATTGCACCTGATTCAGATCATGATCTTTCTGATCACTTGTTATGCATCTGAGAGCTGGACAATGAAGATGAATTGAAGTTTTTGAACTGTGGTGTTGAAAAAGAATCCTGCACATCCCATGGACTGCCAAAACAACAAACAAATAAGTCTTGGAGAAAGTGCAGAGAGCGTGCTGAACATCAGACAGACCAATGAAAGAAAAAAGAAGTATGTATTGGAGAAAGTGCAGGCAGAGGTAAAAATGATAAAACTCCACCTCACATATTTCGGGCATGTATCTAGAAGGAGTTATTGTTTGGAGAGGGGCATGATGTTACGAAAGGTGAAGGGTGAGCAAAGGAGAAGAAGACCCTCAACCAGGTGGATTGGCACGGTGACTGCCGCAGTGAGCTGTAGTGTATCAGGAAGTGTGAGGATAGCACAGGGCAGGCAAGGGCTCAGATCTGTTATTCATAGGATTCCTATGGGCTGCACTCAACTGGATGGCACCTAACAACCACCACCACCACCACATTAATAATAGCTCTTCATATAGGCACATCTGCTTTCATTTACAGGATTTATTTTCCATATTTAAATAAAAGTTGATGTTTTCTCTATAAAACTATTGCACATTCAATAATTTGTTTGGGGTATGTTTTATCTGAAAAATAAATACCCAGTTGCAGATGACAGTAGCCATTTTACTTATTTGCTTATGTTCTTCTCATTTTATTGATATAAAAGATAAGTAAAAATAGCACACATAAAATAACTGTAAAATTTAATTACAGGTTGACTGTGACCAAGAATCTGCAACTAGTAAAAAGAAGTACTTTCTGCTTCTCAGAGACATCACATATCCCTTTTCAGTCATTAGCATCTCATAGATTTTTTTTTCCACCGAGTATATTACTAAACATCATAGAGAATTTTACTTATTTTAAAATATTATTTAAATGAAATTGTGTTATGTGTATTCTTTGGTCTGACTTTTTTCCCCCCTTTTTGCCCAGCCTAAACTTTAAAGTATTTATCCATATAGTTTCATTAAATTTCATAACCTGTTTATTTTCGTTGCTGTAAAGTTTTACATTTTTTATCTATTACTCTGGTGGCCTAGTGGTAAGAAGCTCTGCTGCAATTCTGAAGGCACGTGGTTTGAGGCCACCAGCTGCTCTGTGGAAGAAGGGTGGACAATCTCCTCCCCTGTCATTAACTGCCTCTGAAAACCCATCAGAGGGTCAGCTAAGGGTTGGCTCTGACTCTATGGTACCCAACAATTGACCTCTTAATGGGAATTTAAATGTCTTTTAGTTTGGAATCTTCTAGTTTGTGTCTTGAATATGTATATACACTTGTTTGGGTATAAATTTAAGCTTGGGTTTAGTGAGATATGTTGTTGTTCTTGTTGCTATGTGCCGTCAAGTTGCCTGCGACTCATAGCTTCTCTATGTACAACTCTGAGCCCTGCTCTACCTGAGCCGTTTTCATTGTCTCTGACACACCTACCCCCTTCCCCTCAGTCACTGTAGTGAGTCACAGGGTACACATATGTACAGTTCTTAGTCCACACTGCCAGTTTTTCAGCACTGTGTGGAGAATACTGATGTCCCACTTTACTAACCACTATTATTACTTTTCATCTTTATTTTATTCATTCAGATGGAGGGAGCAGCAATATCCCATTCCATTTAATACTTATTTTTTTATAAATACGACATATTTCATATTTTATTCTCGCTCAAAATTCATTACTGTTGAGTCAGAACCGACTCATAGCTGACCCTCTGGTGGACTTTCAGAAGCTGTAAATCACGTAGGAGGAGTTTGCCCACCTTTCTCCTCTGGAGCTGCTGGTGAATTTGAATCTCTAGATAGGTGCCAGCTTTGGTTTAGCAACTCTGCTCTCTTTGGACATCAGAGCTCTCGTATAGTTTATTAAACATTTCAATAGATATTTTCAGGAAATCCTTTTTTTAAAATTGTTCTATTAAGTGAAACTTTTCACTTTTTTGAAAAAAAATTATTTGGAGAAATCATACACACTGACACGTACATACACACAAAGCATTTTTACTTTTTTTATTTTATTTTATTATTTGTATGTACCGCCAAATCAGATCTGACTGGTACAGGAGGAGACTGTCCCTCCTTTCCCGGCAGAGCATCTGGTGGATTCGAACTGTGTGCCTCTGGGATTGCAGTGCAGGTTCATTTTTATTCTTGACAGTAAATTTTTATAAGTAGATGTTCTTAATGTTAATATATGACTGTTTCTTTTCCTTTGTTGCTAGTGCTATGTATACCTTATTTAAGAAAACTTTGTCCATTCAGTGAAAAGTATCATAAAGATATTCTCCAATGCATTCTTCTGAAAGCTTTAATATGTTTTTTTTAGCACTTAAGTCTATGATCCATTTTTATTAATTCTTGCATATGTTGTGATATAGAGGCCATGAGGCATTTTCTTCCTATTTAGATATTGAATTTGCCACCCTTCACTTCATTTGTGACTTTTGTCATAAGCAAAATAACCATATGTTTCAGAAACTTTCTTTTCCATTTATCTATTAATATATCATTACTAAATCTTACAAGTTTTCATATTTTTTAGTATATAAGAAATTTTTTTATACTTTGAGCATTCTTGGCATTGTCACATAAAATTTAGAATCAAATTATAACTTCTATAAAAAGCATGCTCTTTGCAATTACTTGCTATGCATAAGGGAGCTGGACAAGGACTAAGGATGACAGAAAAAGAATTAATGCCTTTGAGTTGTGGTGCTGGAGATGAGTCTTGAACATTCCATGGACTGTCAAGAAAACAAATAGGTCTGTTTTGTAGATGGTGAGAGCAAATTTGTCCTTGGAGGCTAGGATTCTGAAGCTCCATCTTACATACTTTGGGCATGTGGCCAGGAGGAACTGGTCCTTGGAGAAGGACATCGTGCTTACAAAGGTGGAGGGACAGTGCAGGAGAGGAAGGCTCCGGATGAGATGGATTGATATAGTAACTGGGATAATGGGGATAGGTATGTCAAAATCAGTGAGACTGGTTCAGAACAGGGCTGGCTTCAGAGCTGCTATACCTAGGGTCGCTTTGAGTCATAGGCAACTCAACAGCAACAGCACCATATGAAGCAACACATTGTTGTGTACCATCAAGTTAGAAATGACACATAGCTGACCCTTCAGTGGGCTTTCTAAGGCAGTTGATTGAGAGAAGATTGCTCATCCTTCCCCTGAGGAGCACCTGGTGGATTTGAACCATGTGCCTTCAGGATTGTATGTTACCTTCTTTCCACTAGGCCACCACTGCTCTAGAATATTTACTAGAATTTAATTGATTCAGTAGATTAATTTGAGGGAGAATTTGTTCCCTTATAACGTGAATTCTTCTGTTCTATAAAGATAGAATGTCCTTCTAATTAAATGGGCCTTCTTGATCTTCGTTCAATGTTTATATCTTTCACTTTGAAAGTTATATACAGCTCTCAAATATTTAATTTATTCCTAAGTGTTGAAATGTTGTGATGCTCTTGTAAATTATGCTACGTTTAATCATTCTATTAATGATGTTCTATGTTTCATGTCTATTTTAAGTAACAAGGGGCTGGTTTCTTTTCAATGTGAGTAAAGATCTTTTACCTTGTAAGTGTGGTCTATTTATAAATGTTACTTTCTTTTCCTTCATCTTATTTTTCCTTTTCTGCTTGCCTGACACTCATTTACCTTTATCCTTTTCTTGACTTCCTTAGAATTGACCAAATTTGTTTATTCCCACTTTGCTCTTTATTGTTTTGGAAGATGCAGCTCACATTTCTACTCTTTTATTGCTCTCCCTTAATATTTCAACATAATGCATCCTTTGTGGGATTTGAAATGTAAATTGTGTTATAATAATAAGGCGTTATTTTATGAGTTATTTTATGAGTGCATGGTTCATGATAGGTTCTCAAAAAACGGGAATGATAATTGTAAGAATTCCTGTGCTTTTTTATAAATATGGTAACATTACAAAAATCATCATTTTTCGCTTCTTCTCTTTGCATATCTCTGTCTTTCTCATGTGTTTTCCTACTTTGCCCTGAGCTACATATGATTGAGCTGTAACATCAACCATATTGTATTTAAAGGAAATTATGAAATACTATGAGCACCATGATCTCCAGACCCAAGAAAAGCCTCCAGAACAGCACAGGTCAATGTTAGTGGGGTTTTCTTTCCTGTCTTATGAGATGAGGAGCTGAAACATGCTTTTTTTCACCTATCTGAAATGTGATTGCTAAAACTAGATATAATGGCATTCTAACCATATGCATATCACTCACACGAAGTGTTTGTTCTGAATTTGATTTGTATTTACTTTGAGTTTCCTTCAATTAACAGATGTAAGCCACTTATTTCCACGTAAGAGTTTCTTCTCATGAAATCTTCCTTCTCCTGTTTCACAGACAGCTCATAAGTCTTCTGGCTCTGAGGCACATTTATAAATTTTAGGCTTAATCATTTTAATTTGCAAAGGGAATATGATTCAAACTTCACCATCTCTCACCTCTGTTCATTCAAGAGTCATTCCTGACATAATCGGGGGATATGCTTCTCAAACCCACGACTCATTACAAATATTTGTTATTCTTTTTCCCTTGAGGATTATTTGATAACAATCTTTACAGAGTCAAGGACAGTACTTCCTTTTATATTCAGCATCTTAGTCATTATTCTGTGCCCAGTGATAACTACACTCTGGAGTTCTATGATATGTATTCTTCCCTAAGTAGGAAGACAGAACAATTGGAGTGTAAACTCTAAAAAGGATTCAGTGGGCTTTTGCTGCATATGTTTAAATAAAAAAAAAAAAAAAGAAATCGCTTAAAATGTAACCTAATGACTTCTGATCTTATTTTGGAGATTGGAACCAGAAACAACTATTTCCTGCTTTATGTGAATACTTGAAAAATGTGACGAGACTAGTGATTAGGAACTGAATTGTGAATTAAGCTAATCTTGCATCATCTTACCAGACTCATATTAATCATCACTCCAAGTTGACACTACAGTCTAAGCATCTCAGGCAAATTGGGAGTAGATCAAGTGGAAGAAAAATGGGAAGAAAAACTAGTAATAGTTCTAGAGATAACATTTCCAAATATCTAGTTTCACCGGAGCAGCTTTGCCTCACAAAGAAAAGCAAACATTTCAATCTCATGAAGGTCAGAAAGGAATTAAAGACAGTGTATTAAGAATTAAAGACAGTGGAGAAATGGTTTCTAGATTTCACAAGCCCCAAAGCTAACTAGCTCCCAAGTCAGCTTTTGATTAAAGTGAAGTTATTTTAACTTGGAGTCATTTTTTGTCTAATATTTTTATCTTTGTTTGAGTAATGTTACATCTTTTCAATGGCATGTATAATTAGTTAAAAGGCTGAGAAAAACAGCTAAGTCCCAGGGGAATCCATAAAATTGCTTCATTCTTTCCAAATTTCTTATGTTTTCCAGTTATTTTAAGGGAGTTCTTCCACTGGATGAAATTGTTATTGTTTCCCCCAATGTCTCCTATGTTACCTTTTCTTTTTGTTTATTCTTTTAGATGTTAGTACATTGTACTGCCTCAAGTCCCCAAACTACAATTTCGTTCTAGTTTTAATATGCTGTGTACTTTTTTCATACGGTTACATGTGCCTGCTTCTGTGTTTATGTTATTGCTGCTGTTAAGGGCTGTCAAGTCGAGTTCGATTTATAGTGACCCTATGAACAACAGATCTGAACCATGGCCTATCCTGTGCCATCCTCACCATCTCTGACACACTTGAGCCCATTGCTGCAGTCACTGTGTCAATCCACCTGGTTGAGGGTCTTCCTCTCTTTCACTGTCCCTCTACTTTTCCAAGCATGAGTCCCTCTCCAAGGAACAGCCTCTGCTAGCAACATCCCCAAAGTTTGTGAGATGAAGCTTTATCATCTTTGCCTCCAAGGATTTCTCTGGCTGAACCTTTTCCAAAACATATCTGTTTTGGTTTTTTTTTTTTGTTGCTTGGTTTGTTTGTTTTTTGCTGCCTTTGGGGTATTCAGCACTCTTCTCCAACATCAATTCTTTCTCTCTCACCCTTATTCATTGTCCAGCTCTTAGCACCACCACAAGTGATTGAACATACCATAGCCTGAATCAGGGGCACTTAGTCAACAACTGACATGATTTCTTTGACATGATTTGAAGAGGTCCCTGATTGCAGACTTTCCAGGTGTTATAGTTCTCCTGATCTTCTGACAATAAGGCTATTGATTGTAGATCCAAGTTAGATGAACTCATTGATAGTTTCCAGCTTTTCTCTATCTATCATGATGTTCATAGAGGCCAGTTATTCATAGGAAAGTGGTGATTCAGTGGTAGAATTCTCATCTTCCATGCCAGAAACTTGGTTCAATTCTTGGGCAAAGCACATCATGTGCAGCCATCGCCCTCCTCTCTGTAGTGGCTGCCATACTTCTATGAGGCTTAGGAAGCTTTAACCAGAACTTCTAGACTACAAGGAACTAGGAAGAAAGGTCGGAAAATCTACTTCAAAACATTAGCCATAGGAAACCGTATGTATCACATCATTCCAATCAGCAACCAGTCATTGGGATGGCACAATCCCAGGCAGCATTTTATTCTATATTGTATGAGGTTGCTAAGCGTCAAGGTTTGACTCAAGAGCAGTTAATAGTAAGAGCTCCCTAGAATGAAAGTCCACAATGTGAAGCTGCAAAGTGGAGTGGACGGGGGGCGGGGGTGGGAGGGTAGGGGGGTTGAAGGGTGGGGGATTTGTAGAACAATGAGAGAATTTGTTTTTTACTTTTCTTTCTGTGGCAGTACTTTCTTCCATTGGTGACAAACTGGCCCTATCCCCAAAGTTAACTACTCCATGCCTTAAGTTTTCTTAGCATCTCTTTTAAAATTATAACCAGAGGAACAACATCACTTGAGTTCTGTGGGATTCTATCTCATTAAAAAAAGAGAAAAAGTCAAACTCTTAGTTCTGAGAAAGGGCAATGTTTTCATTATCTATTACTGTTATAATAAAGATTCCACAGATGATGGATTTAACAGACAGGTTTATTCTCTAATGGTTTGTTATTGTTTGCAGTCAAGTTGGAACATACTCATGGCTGACTCTCCGGCAGGTTAGCAAAGGGAGTAAACCAAACAGATTGTCCACCTTCTCCCTCTGAGCAGGTTTTGGAACATGTGCCTTTTGGACTGCAATGTCGCTTCTTACCACTAGGGCTCCAGCGCTCCCTGGAAGGGTTCAGGGGACAAAAGTAATGAAAGCTGCAAAGTGGAGTGGACTGGGGGTGGGGGTGGGAGGGTGGGGGCTCGAAGGGTGGGGGGTTTATAGAACAATGACAGAATTTTTTTTCTTACTTTTCAAAGAGAAAAGTGAACTTGAGGGGTAGGGATGGGCAGGGAGGAAAGTGTGCAACAATGAATTAATAGAAATGTAAAGTCTCTGTAAATTTTCATTAAAATTAATTTAAAAAAGGGGAGGGACGCTCAATTTACCAACAGCAGCTCAAGGGAAGAGGTCCCTTCTCTCCTTTTCAGTTGTAAATGAAGATCTTTCTTTCTTTCAGCTTCTACAAACTGTATTCCTTGGAAATCTCCCCTGTGTTTTGGCCTTCTCCAAAGTCAAGGAGCTTACTTGAGAAGAGTCCTTGGTCTAAAATAATGCATTCTACTCCAGGAAATTATCTGTTTAATGTTAAGGAGGTCCCGTCATTTCTTGCAGATTCCCTCCCCTTTTGTCTCTGTTGCTGTTATGTACATTGAGTCACTTGGGACTCATAGTGACCTATGCACAACAACCTTAAACCCTGCTCTGTCCTGTGCCAATCTAACTGCCTCTGACACACCCATCCCAGTTACCCCAGTCACTGAATCAATCCACCCCACAGAGGGTCTTCCCCTCCTGCGCTGTCCCTCCACCCTCCCAAGCATGATGTCCCTCTCCAAGGACTGGTCCCTCCTTACAACATGTCCAAAGTATATTAGATGAAGCTTCAGAATCCTTGCCTCCAAGGAGCCACCCGGTTTAACCCTCTCCAGGACAAATCTATTTGTTTTCCTAGCAGTCCATGGTATTCTCAATACTCTTCTCCAGCACCACAGCTCAAAGGCATCAATTCTCCTTCTATCCTCCTTGGTCATTGTCCAACTCTCTGATGCATAACAAGTGATTGCAAAGACCATGGCCTGTATCAGACGACCCTTAGTCTCAAGAGAGACTCCATTGCTTTTCAGTATTTTGGAGAGGTCCCTAACAACAGACTTTCCCATCACAATATGTCTTTTAATTTCCTGGCTGCTGGTGCCAAGAATGTTTACTGTTAAATATCACTAGATGGACAACCCTCTTTACATCTGATTTGGGTAGTAACTAGATTAAGGAGTGTTGCTTTGCATCCTGAATCCTTCTACCATTATTTGATTGATCAGATCATGGGATATCACTGCATAGCTTTCCCACTAAACCATTGCATACATGAATTTCAGGGAACATGTTTCCATGATAGAGTGTAGGAGCAAAGGCAAGCTCACAGTTTTTAAGATCAGAGTGAATTGAAATGCTTGCTTTATAAGTCACCTCCTGGAGAATCTTGTCCAATCTCTTAACCTCAGTTTCCTATCTGTAATGTGTGAGTGATTCTGATGATGGTTATAAAGGAGTGTTGTTAATTTTAAATGAGATAACTTATGCAAAGTGTTTGGGACAGGGCTGGCACATTGTGAGCTCTTAATGCATGTTAAATATTAATAATGATATTAATAATGTTTTTGCATAGAGAGTACTATTCCCCACAGAGGCAACCCACTGATGAGATTCAGGAAAAAATATAGCCAGAAAGTTAATTTGCTTTGTGAACTGGTCGACTGAAAACAGAAGATGTGGTTATGCAAATTTCAGAAATAATAGCTAACATTTATTTTAACTTGCCAGTGTATATTTACTGCCCAAATTGTTTTAAATCTTAGAGTGAATAAAAATTTCCAGGTAACTTGATATAAATGCAGAGGCCCAGGCTCCATTCTTAGAAGGTGAACTTCATTTGTCTTGGGGTCAGATTCTACTTCTTAGAGTATCCTAAGGGATATCCTGAACAAGTAACTTGAGGAAGCTTGGGTGGTGGCCCTGTGATAAGGCATTGTATTGTCAACCCAAATTCAATAGGTTCAAATTTATTAGCTGCTCTGTGGGGAAAAAGGTGGACAATTTACATGTTGTGTGATTTATAGCCTCTGAAAACCCAGTGGAGTGTCATCTATGAGTTAGTTGCAACTTACAAGCATATAACAATAGACAGTATCCTAGGCAATCCTATTGATTATACAGTAGAGATATAGGTGATTAAGGAGTTCTTGGACAATGGAAATGGCTGAGTAAACACTCAACTACTAACTGAAAAACTAGAACTTTGAATTTACTCAGAGGCAACTCAGAAGGAAGGATGATATAATATTCTGCTTTGGAAAGGTCACAGGCCTGAAAGCCTTATTGGATTATCCTACATAAGTACAGGGTTTCCATGAGTTAGGATTTATTTCATGGCAATTGATTCTGGTCATCTTGTTGTTGTTATGTACCATCGAGTCACTTGGGATTCATAGCAATCCTATTTACAGCAGCCCTAAACCCTGCTCTATCCCTTGCCAATACTATTGTGTCCGACACGCTTATCCCCATTACCCCAGTGACTGAATCAATCCATCTTATCGAGGGTCTTCCTCTCCTGCATTGTCCCTCCACCCTCAGAAGCGTGATCGCCCTCTCTAAGGACTGATTCCTCATTGCAATATGCCCAAATTATGTAAGATGAAGCTTCAGAATCCTTGCCTCCAAGGAGCAGCCTGGCTTCACCATGGACAAACTCATTTGTTCTCCTAGCAGTCCATGGTATGTTCAATACTCTTCTCCAGCACCAAAGCTCAAAGGCATCAACTTTCCTTCTATCATCCCTAGTCATTGAAAAGCTCTCTTATGTATAGCAAGTAATGGCAAAAACATGGCTTATATCAGCAGCACCTTAGACTCCAGACTGACAGCGTTGCTCCTCAGTACCTTGGAGAGGTTTCTAACAGCAGACTTTCCCAATGCAATTCATCTTTTAATTTCCTGGTTGCTGGTACCAAAAGTGTTGATTGTAGAGCAAAACAATATGAAGCTGTCAACAATCTCGAGCTCTTCATCTTCCATCATGATGCTGCCAAGTGATAAGAATCTTGGTTTTCTTGATGTTGAGCTTCAATTCATATTGTAGGCTGCCGTCCTTGACCTTCTGCAGCAAGTCCTTCAGGTCCTCTTCAGTTTCAGTAAGCAGGTTTATGTCATCTGCATAACACAAATTGTTAATGAGTCTACCTCTAATCTTGATGCCACACTTCACATCATAGAGCCCAGCCTCTCAGATAATCTGTTCTGCATATAGATTGAAAAGATATGGAGATAGGACACATCCTGGACACACACCTTTCCCAATTTTTAACCAGGCAGTGTTTCCTTGCTCTGCTCTAATGATTGCTTCCTGATCCAAATATAAGTTTTGCATAAGCACAAATGTTCTGTGATTTCCATTCTTCTCAGAGTCAGCCACAGTTTGTTGTGATCCACACAGTCAAGTGCCTTTGCATAGTCAATGAAACATAGATAGATATTCCTTTAGTACCCTCTGCTTTCAGCCAAGATCTGTCTGACATTAACTATAATATCCCTAGTGCCTCAGCCTTTTCTAAATCCAGCCTGTACTTCAGGCAGTTCTCTGTTGATATACTGTTCCAGACATTTTTAGATAATCTTCAGCAGAATCTTGCCTTGCAAGTAAACTTAATTTAGGCTGAGTCTTTCCAACCCGAAGGCAGGCAGATAAAACTACTGGTTTCTCTGAGGGATCCATAAACATGGAGGCATTTTTAAAGCTTTCAAAATAGTTCCAGATAAACAATATAAAACTTGGAGTTCACTGGAGTAAAGAGAGAACCTTCTAGGAAAGGCCTTATCGAAGGCTTTAACGTCTTACAATGAATGATGGAGTGTGAACAACGTTCAGAAGTCATAGTTAGAAGAACTGGATTTAAGTTCTAGGTCTTTTTCACATGTACTGGGAACTTAGATAAGCTATATTGTCCCTAACACTCTTTCCCTTCGTCTTTAAAACCATGAATCATAAATAAGTTTACTTATCTAGTGTGCCTGGCTCCATAATTAACACTCTTGACACCAACAGCCAGGAAATCAAAAGATGAATTGCACTGTGAAAATCTGTGGTCAGGGACCTCTCTAGAGTACTGAGAAGCAACAGTATCAGTCTAGAGACTAAGGTGCGCCTGATCCAGGCTATGGTCTTAATAATTGCCTGCTATTCTTTAGAAAGCTGGACAATAACTAAGGATAGCAGAGGAAGACTTGATGCTTTCAAATTGTGATTCTGGAGAATAGTCTTAAACATGTCATGGATCACCGAGAAAACAAATAGGTTCTGTTTTAGACAGAGTGAAACCAAGTTTCTCCTTGAAGTCTTGGATTTGGAACCTCTGTTTCACATAATTTGGGCACGTGGCCAGCAGAAAACAATCCTTGGAGAAGGACATCATGCTTGGAAAGGTGAAGGGAGAGCGCAGGAGAGAAGAAGCCCAGATGAAATGGATTGATACTGTAACGGGCAATGGGAGTAGGTGTGTTGGAGTCAGTTAGACTATCATAGGATAGGGTAGCTGTCAGAACTCTTGTATATAGAGTCACCATGAGTCAGAGATAACTCAAAGGCATATAATATAATAACAAATACAAACAACAAGGCAGATTATTTAATTTTTTTTCTTTGTAGCAACAATTTTTTTTTTTAAATTTGAGATCTTAATTGATTATCAAGGATCTCTGGTGGCCTTGTGGTAAGAATCTGCACTACAATCCTGAAGGCACATGGTTTGTACCCTCCAGCTGCTGCACTGGAGAAAGATGGGTTATCTCCTCCTCTGATTAACTGCCTCTGGAAACCCCCCAGAGGGTTGGCTATGGGTCGGTTCTGACTCACTGGTACTCAACAGCAACAATAATTCATTATTGATATAATCCAGTATTCAGTGGTAGATAATGTTTCTTTTGAGAACAGAGGAGATTTCCAATTATCCCTTGTCCTGGCTTATGGGTACCATTTGTGTGTGTGAATGGACAGAGATGTTATTAATTTAATGTAGATACTTTCACTAAAGGTTAGAGAAGTTCAGTATTTTGGTAGCCTTTCTTATAAAGGAGGAGATTTCCTTAAAAAAATTTCAGCTCAAGATGTTTTAAGGAAAAAAAAAAGAAGTTTTAAGGAAATTCACTGACACTAAATCACTAACATGTGTATCCATTAAGCACATTGCTGTGGAGTTGATTCCAACGATCAGTGGCTCTGTAGGAAGCTCTGCTAGCATAGCCTGTAAATAGTTGAGCTGTTAATCCAAAGATGATGCCTCTTGGGTATTTCAAATCCACCATGGTCTTTACAAAGAAAAATAGTCTCCTTCCACATGATGTAAAGCCTTAGAAAACCCACTGGAGGGTTAGTTATGAGTCAGCTCTATCACAACAGTAATGAGTTTGAGTTTTTTTGTTTTCTTTTCTTTTCTTTGTTTGTTTGTTTTGTTGGGTTCTTAGTTCAGTTTATGTTCTTTATATATATTGTCCCTCCTGCTCACCACCACCAGCGAGCTTTTGGTGGCTGGTTAGGAAAAAAGCTGCATTGTAATCCCAAAGGCACATGTTTCGAAGCCACCAGCTGCTCCATGAGAGCAGGATTGGCAGTTACCTTCCCTGAGATGAACTGCCTCTGAAAATTCACTGGAGGGTCAGTTCTGACTCTCTAGAACACAAAACCAACCGGACCACTAACTTCTAAACCTAGTTTCAAAAGTTGCAACATGTTATATTGTTTATAACATTATTCTCAAAACCAGGCTAGTTACCTGTTTTGACCTACAAACTATTCTGGAATATTGTAATCTTTAGGTAGATCAGATTAAAATTCCTTCAAGTATTCAGATCCTTTCAGCTTATTGATCATATAGTAGGTAACACCAATGGAAGAAAATAATGACTTCTAAGGCACTTTTCCACTCGGATTACTACAGGAACTATGTGCTGTCTTTATACTTTTTCTGTGAATCAGGAACTTTTATAAAAATAAAGTTCATTTAAAAAATAAAAGCTCATTTAATTCTTCTTACCTTTCCTTTTCCATTCTTAAAAGAATAGTAGTGTTTATTGTCCTGCATTAAGAGAAGAGTTGTAATTATTCAGGCATGATCCCATGGCACAAATGAAAGCTATTTTCATAATGGGCTCTCTTTGCCTAAGATTTGCAGTCCAACAATCATACTTCTTAAGCCCAAGAAAGAAGAAGAATGGAACGCTAGAGTTCAGCCCCAGAGACAGCAATTAGACCGTGTGCTGCTGTTAGGAGTCTGAAAGAGGTGGAGGGAGAGAACTGGAGGGAAATGTATGGTCTATGTCAGTGTTTCATAAGCCTGGCTGGCCATCAGAATCCCTTAGGGAGCATGTTGACTCAATCATTCTGGGCACAAGAATTTGCACATTCTAAGGGTCAGTGGTGACAAAGATAATCAGTTCAATTTGGAAGCCATGGATGTCAGGAAAGCATCCAAAGCTAGGAGGCAATGATAAGAAGTGTTCTCTGGCAAGTGGGCCCTGGAGAAGTAGGTTACAGGGCAACCAAGGACTCAGAGAGCTTCCTTGAGTGGAGTCCGAGTGTGTGGAGCTCTTATTTCACTGTGGAAATTCAGGAGGGTGAGGGCTACCTCAAAAGAAGTATTTCTCACTGTGACTGGAAACAGGAAATTATTTTCTTGTCCTGATCTAGTGTTCCCCTATACACAAGTCAAATTGGTGGTATGTATGATGCTGGAAACTACATCAGCAGTATTTGAAATATTAGCAATCACCATTATGATCAGGGTTCAGAGTAATTTCTAAACTAAGAGAGACTGGGGTTGCTATGAATCACAACAGGCTTGAAAGCACCTCACGCCAAAGAGCTAGTTATAGAACCACAGGATTTAGCCTGAAAAAACATCAGACAATTTGTGCATGAATATCAAGAAGTCAGCAATTTGTGAGTGGATTTGGATTTTCGTCATTAACTTGAGGATGTTCTGAAGGAGTTGATCCTTGTGGAACTTACGTTTGTCTCAGAATCTCATGAGCTTCTGAAGCTCATGAATGGTGAGAGAGTGAGGAACAAGGGGAGAAAGTGTGTCAGGGGATGGCTTGTGGTAAGCAATCCCACAGACTGTTCCCTCCTGTACGTGACTTCATGTAGGAAGCACATTAGTTTAAGTGAAGGATAGATCCTGGCAGACAGATGTCAGAGTCTCTCCTTCTGGTTAAAGCATATCAATGAAATACAAATAACTCTGTTGCTATTACATGGAGCAAACAGAACACAAGCACACGCTATGTGCCAGTCTGTGGATCACGCTTCCAGTGTTATAAACAAACAAAATTAAGTATATGAAATCATGACTTTCAGTAGACTTCAGTGTTTTCAGAGAGAAATTAATGAAGACATTGCAAGACAATATTTAAAGAGACTTAGAGCTGAGAAATAATATTGGCCTTGCGTCACCATTCATTTGTGAAATTATTTATTGAACACATACTATCTGTTGTACATTGATCTGGTAACTAGAAAATACAGCAAAAAACAAAAGACAACAATACCACTTGGAACATATAGTTTAATGGCATGTGATGATCAATAGACAATCACTAAATAATATACAAAATTATGGCCTTCAATAATGAATCATTAAAGAGACATAGTCACAAACAAGATGATTTTGATAATAACAAATACATTTAACATATATTTATAAAGTATATGTAATAAAATATATCCCTGATGAGATTAACTCAGTGAGTATGCTCACAGAAAGTCTCTGATGACAAAGTGTCAACTACATGAAACTTGTTCGTCATTGCTGTTGAGCTGACTCTGAATCAGACAATGCTCTGTTGTGATGGAGGAGAGCATTTTCCTTGGCTAATTTTTGGAACTAAGTCTTCAGGTCTTTCTTCTTATTATATTTATTGTGGAAATTCCATTGAAATCTGGTCACTGAGGATGACTTTGCTGGGACTTGAAATACTGATAACATAGCTTTCAGCATCATAGCAACTTGTAAACTACCATAGAAGGCATACTGGTGGGTAGAGGATGTTAAACCTAGAAGGAGAATATCCCAAACAGAAGAAAATTATCTAAGACCATAATGTAAGCATAAAATTAGGGTTCAAAGGTAGCGAGTGGAACCATCTATTCACAGGGAGAGGAGTGTGAGGTTCAAGGTAGTTTATGCAATTGTGTTCCTGGACAAAATCTGGAAAGATAGACAGTAGATCACAGTCTAACTAAAGGAAAGGATATCAGCAGGGATTAGAAGAATATTCTGTGCAAGGTCAAAATTTCAATATCTAAATCCAGTAAGCTAAGTAAGTACAGATTCGGAGACAGGTGTGAGAAGCCAGTGCATTTAAGACAGAATTGTCAGCCTCCTTGAGTTCCCTGGAGTCCTGTGTTACAGTAAGAAAGAGCACTGGGAAGAATTTTTTGTTGTTGTTGTTATTGTTTTTAGTTAAGGAACATCAATTGATCTAGCCAATGGGAATGATTATCCCAGGAACAGAAATGTTACAGAACACAGACTTCTATTTACGACTTGAGCTAAGAGGTTGAGATAAGAATCAAATAAGCCAAGTTGCAGCCAAATACCCATTATGGCAACTTCTGTTTTGATGTTGATAACTGCTGCCAGATTGTTTAAATTTTCTGTGCCTGGTATTTCATGATAGTTTTAAACTGATTGCATCGTAGGGGGCAAACAGCTGAATACAAATGGACCTGACTCCAAGTCCTCAGAAAGCTAAAGGGGAAACAAGCAATGAGCCTTTAAATTACACTTCTTGGTCAATGATCCAAGTTTACACAAAAGTGCAATTCAGCCGCTGCCAACCTGGATTGTCCCATTGTCCATCTCTACAGGGTGGTTGTAAATGCAAGCAAGTTGTGGTACAGACTTCAAAAGACTTAGAGACTCCCCTCTGCTTTGAGAGAACAGAAATATTTACTGGCCAGGTAAAAGCTGCTAGATGAGAGGGGACATAAGCTATCTCACCCTTCCCTAAGGGTAGCTCTGGCAAGTCTTTTCAAATTCTTCTGTGCAGTTTTTAGTTCTGCTTAAATGACTCCAATCATTTGAGTGGTCTCTGGTGATAACAATAGTCACTGAGAGACTCAGAAAAAGCTCACTACTTCATCAAGGAACACATCATCATGCCTGGTTCTTCTCTCCTTTTTCTCTCTTATCTGATTCATTAGAGTGAGGCATTATTTAACAATAAGGCTTTTAAAAAAATTTGTTATTTTCAGTCCCACTGATCCAGTCTCATTACTTAATGCACATCCCAGGGGCTGCCAAACTTTCTGGAGAAAGAATTCAAAGACGTATTTTGCACTTATTAATAATTTTATGATCTCCGAGCTCACAGAAACTCAGAAAGTGACCTGTTTCTCCAGAAGAAAAGAGAAAAGAGAAGTTATCTCATCAAGACATCAGACATTGTCAACCCCAGGAAAGGAGCTGAGTGGGTTATCAATTTTACCAGCTGAACAGAAGGGAAACATGGGGGCAGGACTGTGGGGTTTTCTTTTCCTTCTAAAAAGCATATATAGGTGAAGATGCACAGACAGATACACATATGCAGCCATGAGCAACATCCCCTACACTCACAGAGACACACATGCATTGCTGTACTTTTGCCAGGGGTTTGAAGTATAGCAAAGATTGTGAGGCTGGTGTGGGATGGAGAAATATTTCGTTCTGTTGTATCTGTCATCTGCCTTCGAGGGGAAACCAACTCACAGCTGACCCTCTAACAGGCTTTCAGAGACTGTAAATTATTGCATGGGAGGAAGTTGCCTGATTTTCTCTCATCAAGCACCTGGTAGATTCAAACCATGTGCCTTCAGGTTGGTAGTCTAACTCCTTACCACTTCAGCCACTGGTAGTACCAGAGGTTTGCTGTGAATGGAGGCAACTTGATGACAATAACTAACAACAATAAACAAAGCCTTTAGCCATCCCTTCTTTTCTTAGGAATGTCAGTTTGTTGGAGTAGGGATTGTTAAGGAGCATGAAATGTTGAAAACCATTAATAATGGGATTTCAGAGTTTGTTCTCATGATGGCTCCCCCTTACTCTTCTGTGGATCAAGATTTCTCTGTCATAAAGGTCCATGTGGCTCCATTTCAATATAACAACATAGGAAATGTCTTATAGTATTTTCTGTAGCTGCAGATCCTGTAGCAAGAAACAAGGCTGGTTCTTATCCACAAGAACTGATTTCATGAAAGAAACAGCTATTCCTGTTGTTGTTAGGTGCAATTGAGTCAAATACAATTTACAGCGAACCTATGAAACGCAGATCCGAAGCCTGTCCTATTCTGTGCCATTTTCATACTTCCTGATGCACTAGAGCCCTTTAGGGCAGTCACCATGTCAATCCACCTGGTCCAGGGTCTTCCTCTCCTTTGCCAACCCTCCACCCTTCCAAGCATTATGTTCTTATCCAAGGAATAGCCCTTCCAAGCAACATGCCCAAAGTATTTGAGGTGAAATCTCATCATCTTTGCCTCCAAAGAGCACTCTGGTTGCAGCCTTTCTGAAACACATTTATTTTTTTGTGTTTGTTTATTTGTTTTTGGCACTCCATGGGATGTTCAGTCCTCTTCTCCAACACCACAACTCAAAAGCATCAGTTCTTCATGTCCAGCTCTCAGACACATCGCAAGTGATTGGAAAGACAGATTCCAAATACTTAAATAAAAAGCTAAAATTTCCAACTCCAATAAACCAAATAGCCAAATATAATATGCTGCAGATATTAATCCAGTCCTGTGAAAGGCTGTATTTTTATTATGTGCAGTTGAGTTGACAATTATTCATAGCAACATTGTGAACAACTAATTGGAGGCTTGTCATCTCCTGCACTGTCACAATCTCTCACATGCTCAAGCCCATTGTTACAGGTACTGTAACCATCTTGGTGAGGGAGATCTTCTCTTTCGTTAACCTCTCCAAGTAGGATGCCTTTTATCAAACACTGACCTCTCCTGACAATATACCTAAAGTATGTGAGATGACGTTTTCACCATCCTTGCCTCTGAGAAATCCCCCTGATTGAACTACCACCAAGACAGAAAAGTTTGTTCTCCTCTTTCTCAACACTACCATTCAAGACACTGATTCTTCTTCACTCTTCCTTACTCATTGTCCAACTTTCAGGCACATACTAATCAATTGAAAATATCATAACTAATTTAATATATGTTAGTCTTTAAACTGATATCCTTGCTATTTAACACTTTGAAGAGGTCCAGCACAGAAGAATTTTCACAATGCAACATGTCTTTTTATTCTTTAACCACTGTACCATGAGTGTTGATTAGGATCGAAGTAACAAAGCATCATTGTTGTTGTTGTGTGCTGTCGAGTCAGAACTGTCCCTTGGCTGACCCTCCAGTAGGTTTTCAGAGGCAGTTAATCACACAGGAGGAGACTGCCCATCCTTCTCCTGCAGAGCAGCTGGTGGCCTCGAACTGGATGCCTTCAGAATTGCAGTACAGCTTCTTGCCACTAGGACACCAGAGCTCCATTACATTATTTTTTTTTTTTAAATAAAAGACTGTTGACCATATATCGTTATTTTTCTCCCCTTTCATGTTGTGTGTTTTGTTGTTATTTTCTTTTTTTGGTTTTATTTTGTTTAACTCTTCTCAATGAACTGAAAGTATTGGTAATGTTGGACTTGTGATGTGGTTTATGATGTGGTCAAGTTACAAAAGAAACTCTCTTTAGGATGACCTGCTTTTATTTTTTTAATACCTTTTTCTTAGTAATATATATGTACTAAAATATATCTGTAAGTTTATATAAAATTATTCCAATTCCCAAAGACAAAAATTAGATTTATAAAGCTATTGATAACCAAAGCCAATACAATTGAAAACTAAAGAGAGAAACAAATATTTGACATACATCAGAACTGACTTAACATCATCAGAAAGGAACTCCATTGTAAGAAGAAACTAACTACCTGTAATCGATAGAATTTTCCATGGTAATAGGAATTTCAATGGCAATAAGAATGTTAAAAACAAAACAAAATATTTATCTACGGTGGTGGGAAAACATTATGGATTGTTATGCATGCTTCCATCTCTTGCTAATTCATCTTCTGTAGACACGAGAATCCTGAGACATAGAGAATGAATTAACTTATGCAAAAGAGCATGTGAAGTCTCATGTCTGCCATTCTTAACTTGGTGTAACTTCTCCAACCGGTCACATCTTAGTCATGTATACCTAGCATCTTTCCACACACCAGAACTATTTTGTGCATTTCTTGGCTTAGTATTTGTCTCCCAGCCCTGAACAAAAGGCTGTTCACAGAAAATATATCAGCTGGTTTTGTACAACATCCCAAAGTGGAAGTGACAAACTAAGTCAACAACCTATCAGAGAAATTCCCAATTAAAAGAACACGTCATGGGAAGTTTCTAATTAGAGGGCCACCTGCGGGCCAGCACCTGCCAAAAACCATGCAAATTGCCTAAGACTTGGCCCCCTGGGGAGCAATCAATTAATCAAGCTCAGGTCCTGGTCCTGAGGGCCATCTGTTAAAGGTCATCCGCAGAGGATGGCGCTCTGAATTTGAAATGTAGTCCTGCTCTGACGCCTACAAGGCCCACCCTGGCGCTTCAGCTGCAAGAGGCATGCTCAATTTTAATTGCCAGATCATCAATTCCTCATCGACTACCTGCTCGTGCTTAGATCCCTGGGTGGTAAAAAGGAGAAATGAAGGGAGACAAATCATAGCCTTGATGAAGTTTGGTTGATTGGTGGAGCCCTGTTGTGATGTCTGACAAGCCATTTTTTATAAAGCCTTCTGAGCTTTCTGCGAGGGGCTGGGATTTTTGTGGAGTACTCAGATTCTTTTCCTTGAATAGAAAGCATTCTGAGCGTCCCCTGAGTCTCTCATTACTTAAGCTGGGGAGTACAATTCTGAAATGGCTTGTTGGAGATTTCCCTCCAGTGTGATAGTCCAAAGCTCAGCATTCATATCAGAAAGGTGCCTCCTATCCTCTTTCACCCCTAATACAACACCCGGTGGTAAATTGCCTGTTTTCTGCTTGTTTTCACATAAGGAAGACCTGTAATAAAGTGGCAAATTGCCTTACTAACTATATTCCATCTCCATTTCATGGGGTAAGAAAATACCTTGTGTTAACCATATGCCTAGAACTGCATAGAATATTTTTTAATGTGTCAGCTAGTTCAATTTGTATCAAAAGTCTTGTGTAGCATCTATTGTCATTATTCTAAATAAAAATGTATAAACTTGGCTCAGAAGAATAAAATGATATGCCCAAGTTTTGTAAACACATGTCTCACCAGACTTGCCCCAATTAAAAAAAATAGAAGTCAGTAGTACTCCTTTCCCCTTGCTTCTGATCCAGAGGCCACATTTGTTCCACTTCATACAGGAAAAGGTGAAGTGGCAAGTTAGTTGACTGGGTGTTTAGTTTGTCAGAAAAGTAAATGTCATCGGACTTTGAACATAATACACTCTGTCCTTTCATTTCTGTCATAAAGGATCGTCTCCAAACCCCAAAGGCACACAAGTGAACTCTCTGAAACCTGACGTAGTTGGTCTCAATCTACCCTTTGGCATCAAACAAATGCAAGGGTCAAAAATGAAAACTGTAGAGCTTGCCTCTCGTGGGCCAATGTCCAAAATGCTTTTCGACTACGTGCAATTCATACCCATGAAGTGACAAGAATATTAATAATGGCCAGAGATTTAGCTGTAACTTCTGAGTTCTAAAGTCTTTCTAAATCATACGACTTGACAGTTCATGTAATGCTGCAAAGCTTTTCTTGGTTTTAGAGCAAGGGTTGAAAACTACCTCTCATGGGCAAAATCTAGTCTACCAACTGTTTATTTTTTTTATTTTTTTCAATAAAGCCTTATTGGAATGAGGTTACACTCACTTGATTATATGTATTGACCCTACAAGACAGAGTAGAAGAGTTGCAACAGAGACAATGTGGTCTACAAAGGCATATGTATTTAATATCTGACTTTTTACAGTGAATGTCAAGTCCTTTTTTATACATAGGGATGAAGGGCCTTCTAGGGCTTTCTTCTTACTAAGTAGATGTCGCAGAGTCAATGAGAGTTACATACACAGTGCTGGCTTAGCTGTGATGTTTCTGAGAGGCAGTGCAGTGAGAAAAATCACAGACTGCAGACCAGACATCTCTTAGTTTGAATTTTAACAACTTTCTGACTGTGCACTCTTAAGAAAGTCATTTAACTACTCAAGTGTCTTCACTGGGGACACACATATAATTCTTACAATGCAGGGTTGTTTGAAGATTACATTGTGTGAGTTTTTTGTAGCATTTAGCTCAGTGCTAAGTGTGTAGCAGGGATCACGAAGTAATGTTTCCTATGTGGTTCATCTAGCATTGGTTTATCAGTTTGTTATACTGTGGTGGTGTCTGTGTTGCTGTTCTTGTAAGCTATGGTTCCAATATTTCAAAGGCTAGCAGAGTGATCACGCCTGGGGAACAGGTTCCAGAGGCATTTCCAGACTAAAACAGACTAAGAGGAAAGGCCTTGTTGTTTACTTCTGAAAATCCCCTCCTGAAAAATGTATGGATCAGAACAGCATATCCTTTTATAGAATTCTGGAATATGAGCTCTCTTTAGCTAGAAGTCTGTCAAAATGCACAGTGATATAAGCAATAGGGTTGAAAACACCAACAACTATTAAGATAATACAAGACTTAACAGTACTTTTTCTATTCTTTGGGTCACCTTGAGTTGAACCAACTCAACAGCAACTAATAATAACATATATATTACAAAGTATGACATGCCAGATCATGAAGATTTAAAATAAACTAGTGTGTTAGGTTTGAACATGCAAACTCTCACTGTCTTGAGTTTTCCAGCTTGGCAAGCTGCTTTTCACCCCCCAGTTATGTGTTATCTGAGAGAACAGAGGAGCTCAAAGCTCAAGAATGAAATTAAAACATAGAAAGATGTCAGAAAAGAACAGAATGGCATTTTCTTGCCCCTGACGTTATTTACCTTTCTCATGCTAGAGATCTACCATATTGTAGACATCTCAATAATCCCACTCTGATAAGTGTGAAATGTCTCAGTCTTTTGCTAACTGCTTATAGAGCCTTCTCTAGCCATCTTTTCATTTGGTGCAAACCTCTCCGGTTACTGTTGTGACCCTTCCAGCTAGTCATAATTGAGATAGGTAAGGACCAAGAGGACCTGCTTATGTTTTTCTTGGCAGAACGGCAAAATGTCCAAGTGTACGCACGTGGGGAAAAATCAGTATACAAAAGCATTCTTCTAAGTGGTGTAGCTCTGATCTGTCTATTTGCTGTACAGAGGTAACTGGTGGTTGCTGTGATGCTGACCACTGTGACACTGATGTGGCCAATGCGATAATGATTACCTATGGTGGACAGTGTTTGGTGGAGCTCCCCCTTTAAAATAAGCTAGGATTCAGGAGTGACATCCACTTCTGAAATAGTTTGCCTCCGGAAACTTTATGAACTTTGAGAAATGATGAAAGTTATACTAGTGTTCAGGTCTTTCGTTCATAGGGTTTCTATGAGTCATCTACGATTTGACGGCACTTAATAACAATAATAACATACATTTCTAGACATAAGGGCCTTCAGATTAATTCTACACCATATTCAAGCAGAAGAAATGGAGAGATCTGTCAGAAACATAGATAAGGACTAGATCTGGGCCAACCTATAAGGGACAAGGAAGTCAGTGGAAGTGGAGAGCTCAAGATATGATCAGAAGTTGAATATGAGATAAAATTTCCTTTTCTTAGTACAACTTTGCTGTTAAATGATATTCTGCTAAGGTATCATTCAAGTTTCCAGGGAACACCAGGAGATTTATTACACTTGAATATGAAGAAAGTGAAAATCATCAGGATTGAACCAAACAACATCATGATGAGTGGTGAAGAATATGATATTCTCAATTCTTTTGTTCTACTGGTACCAACAATCAACATTATGGGAGCAGCATTCAGGAACTCACATGGTATACTGCGTTGGGCAAGTCTGTAACAAAAGACTCCATTAGAGGCCTATAAAGCAAGCATGTCACTTTAAAGACCAAAGTCATGGTCATTTCATTCGCCTCAAATGCATGGAAAAGAAAGACAAAGGGGGGGGGGGAAGACTAGAGAAGAAAAACTGATCAGTTCAAATTGTAGTATTGGTAAAGAATAGGAAATATTTCTTAAAAGAATGAACAAATCAGGCTTAGAGAAAATACAACCAGGATGTTCTTTAGAAGTAAATATATTCACTTGGGACAGATAGTTACTTGAAAAAGATACCACATTTTTATAGTTCTTCAATAAAAAGAATTGACACAATGGGCTCAAACATGTCCGAGATTATGAAGATGGCAAAAGACAACCACAATTTATACTTCAGGTAACCGCGAGTTAGAGCTGACTTGGCAGCATCTAACAAGGTACTCTTAGAAATTGGTGTCAAGAAAATCCTTGTTATTTGGAACAAAGAAGATGGAAGAAAAGCAAAGACATCTGCTTTACAGAAAAAATTAGACCATATAACTAATGGGTTATACAAACCTCACCTTCCAAGACCCTAAATCCAAAAAACCTAGATGGCACCCACTTACTGCTGCAAAAGGGATCAGAGTAAAAGCTTCTAAATGTTCAGAATGGGGAGAAATGTGGAGCCAGACTTAAAGACAAAACAAAACACATAAAAAAAGCCCAAGTATACTGTTCAATAGAGCTGGTGAAACCCTTGGAACTATGGCACTTAATCACCCTTCAATCCTGAAACAAAACTTAGCCATGACTTTACTTTCAGCCAGTAATACCAGGAAGACACTCACTCCTTAGAATAACCAACCATATAAGGAAAAATTAAACTGTTAAAATAGATTTTCATTTTGAGGAATTGAAGAAGATTCCCCTGCCCCCCTCCTTTGGCAATCTGCACTTGGGACCCTTGGGAAAAACAAAGCAAAATATAAATGTATGCATTTGAAGTTAATCTTCCTTTCTGGGCACATTTATTCTACAACAAGGTGTTTTGTTACCAGTCAGAGTCTGGCTTAAAGTTGGGCTCTTTTTCAGAGTCTTACCTTGTTTGAGAGCCTTTCTGGCTCCTCTTACTTGTACATGAATATAATTAGAATTTTTAGGGTTCATTTCCACAGGTAAAAATCATGAGCATTTGTTCCCCCTTTCTGTTGTTGTTGTTGTGTGCCTTGGAGTTGTAACTGACTCATAGCTGACCGTCCATTAGGTTTTCAAAAGCACTAAACTGCACTAAATTCCTCATCGTTTTGCCATGGAGAAGATCGTGTATTTGAACCATGTACCTTTGGAATTGCAGCACAGCTTCTTAACCCTAGGCCACCAGAGTTGTCTTTTTCTCCTTTGCTGCTGTTAAGTGCCATTGAATCAAATAAATTTCACAGTGACTCTATGAACAATTGACCTGAATTCTGCCCTATTCTGTACCATCCTCATCATCCCTGGCACAAGAGAGCCCATTGCTGAGGTCACCAAGCCAATCCATCTCACTAAGGTTCTTCTTCAATGACTGTGGATCTTTCCAAGAATGATGGCTCTTTCTAAGGAATAGCCTCACTTAGCTCTATGTCCAAGGTTTGAAAGATGAAGTATTGGCATCTTTGCCTCCAGGGAGTACTCTTGTTGTTGTTATTAAGTGCCGATGTTTCATAGGCGACTCAGCGACCCTATGAACGAACAACCTGAACACTTGTATAACTTTCATAGTTCCTCCAGCTTCATAGGATTTCTGGAGGCAAGCTATTATGGAAGTGGATGTCACTCCTGCTTTCAAGCTTGTTTTAATTGGGGAACTCCACCAAACACTGTCCACCATGGGTAACCATTATTGCACTGGACACATTAGTGTCACAGTGTTCAGCATCACAGCAACCACAAGTTACCTCTGTAAAGCAAATGGACTGGCCAGTGCTATATGGCCTGGAAGAATGTTTGACCAAAAACAATTAAAACCAGGACTGAGGGCCATGGATTAAAGTCACCCACTTTGGCTTGGTAGTATTCTCTATATACTTTATCTGTTTCTTCTTTTGACAGTCCATGGAACAAACATTCAACACTCTTCTCCAGCATCACAACTCATAGTCATTAATTTTTTTTTCTGTCATCCTTATTCATTGTCCACCTCTCTGATGTATAGTAGATGATTGAGAAAACCATGGCCTGAATCAGGAGCACTTTTCCTCAAATTGACATCATTGCTCTTCAGCATTTTAGAGAGGTCCATGGCAGCAGATCTATCTTTGATTTCTTCAAAGCTGTGTGAACACACAGCACCAGTCAATCCAAACGGTGGATTCAAAGAGTGTCTGACTTATTTTACTAAAATACTCATCGTGACTAAACAATTACACAAAAGGTATTCTTTTATCTTTATGTCAGAATTATTCACGTATTCAGTATTTTCACAAACATCTAATCTTTCATATATCTTATTTGTTTTCAGAGTAGTTATTAGATGGGGAGAAAAGGTATCTGATGTTGTGATTGAATTAGCTAAATTCTTTCTTTTGAGAATCCCAACATCTCTAGGCAGCTGGAAAAATAAAATAAATGCTACTATGATTTTAATTTATTTATTTGTTTTTATTTTGGAGAGAAATACACATCCAAGCATATCCACCTTGAACCAGGAAGTCATTTTTAAATTCTTAGTTGAAAAGGACATGGATATCAAACTAATCATTATCTTTTAATGATATGGTCCTTCTTACTGCTTAATAATGCCTGAATTCATCAAAAAGTTCAAAGATGCAAAGTTTAGATCAGAAAATTAAAGCTCCAGAAAAGAAACACATCCATATAATTACCAGGTATGAAATGCAATTTCACAAAACAGAAGATTTCTTTTGAGAGCATCAGGAATTTTTAATTCTTTTCAGTTCATATCATATAATAACCAATGCCATCCTTGCTTACTAATCTCTACCTGATGGCCTTTTTCTCTTAAGGAAACACTTACACCACTATGAAATAATTGGAGTTATCTTATTTGATGGGGTGTTGTAAGTTTTGGTCATGAATTTTAACAATTAACAGGTACATGCCATTTACCCATAACCTACTATTGTGAGCTACCAACTAGTCAGCTCTGACCCATAGCAGCCTGATGTAAAACAGAAGCAATCTCTAGCCTTCACAAGGTAACATGTGTTGGAGTACATCTTTGTGACTATATTGTTAGTCCATCTCGTTGAGGATCTCCCAATGCCTTCGCTGCACCAAACATGAAGAACACCAAACACGATGTCTTTCTCTAGTGACTGGTCTCTCCTGATGACATATCCAAAGAAAGGAACACTGTTGTTATAAATAAGGCATCTGTGTTAATTTTTAAAAGTTGATTGACAAACCTTTCTTCCTAACCTGTCTTAATTTAACAGGTCTGCTGAAACTTCCTTATCATTGGTTACCTGTAATGATATTTGAAAGACTAGGGACATAGCTTCTGATTATATTGACATGCAAGCTGTCACTGTATGACAAACTGGCAAGATAATGTTTGAGTTTATTCACCTACCATTCAATTAAGGTTTTTTTTTCATACCATGTAAATAGTTTTACTTAGGAGAAAATTATTAGACAAATCCAGAATTTTCTTTATGTGCTTTGAGAGTGGCAGGAAAGCTGAACTCTGAAACCCAAGACTCCTTGTGCATGTTTGGTATTCAACACTTTTCCTTATGTATTTCCAACTACATGTGTCTGACACTATATACCTGGTTTGTAATTTTGGCTGAGAAACATGTCCTCTTATGATTTTAGGGAATTTTGAAAAGTGAGACATAATTAAAAAATTGAATTTGGCAAGCAAAGTTGGATTCCGGCAGGAGCCGTATGCTAGCAGCCACCACCTGGCAAGCTGATTTCAGAAGACTTTTGGCATACTATCTGCCTCTTTTGAAAATATTTGCTCTACAGTTACCTGGCTGATTGTGGGGGGGAAAAATGAAAGAAAAAGGTAGGTTACAAGAGAAAAGTGGAAAATAAAGAAATGAAAGGAGAAAGACTGGACATAGAGAATTCACCTATCAGATTGAAGACAATAATTTCTTATCAGAAGCAGCAGTTGTTGAGTTAGGTTATAGCAGATGACATTTTAAGGGATGAGATAAGTGAAATACGGCTTACAGATTAGCGTTGGAATCCCTTTTTTTTTTTTTAAGATTGGTCCAACAGAGGACCCTTGAAAGTGAAATAGGAGCCTCTTCTTGATATTCCAGTTTTCAAGTTTAAAAGGAAAACCGCCCAAAATTCTAAAACAACAACAAAACTTTCGTATATAATATCCTCTTAGGACCCATCCTCTAATTGACACTTACACATTTACCATCTCACAGCTTCAAAGGCTGATTTGCAGCTTCATCTAGGAGTAGCATCCACTTCCTAAAACATGCCTCTGGAAAATCTATGAATGTTGATAAATGAGGATGGTTATAGAAAGGCTTCAAGCCTTTTGTTCATAGTGTTACTATGAGTTGTGCTCAACTCGATGGCAATCAAAATAACAACAACAACTAGTCATAGGTATCATGATTCTTTGGGTTCTTTTCACTATATTCTATGAAGGTCAGAATTTTTTCCTTGGAAAAGTATTTGGGAGAAGCCGAAAAGAGAAGAAATAAACATCTTTTAGATTGAAACCAATACTAATTTCCTCTTGTTCTGGTTAATTTCTACTGAGTCTGTTTTTCTTTTTGAGTCCTCCAAAGACTGTGAGATAGGGAGAAACGTTGTCCTGTGCCATCTACACCAATGTTGCTGTTTTCACTCATTTTTGGAGTCAGTGCATCTACCCAGAACCTTGAGAATCTTCCTCTGTTTTTGACACTTCTGTTTTATCATGAGGTTAATATCCAGGAACAGGTCCCTTGGGATCGATCACATGTCCAGAGTTGAGAAGACAGAGTCTTACCTCACCATTTTTGCTTCTAGGAATCATTTGCTTGTACTTCTTCCAAGACAGATTTATTCTGTCCTTTGTTAGTTTTCTGTTTTGGTGCAATTGAGTCAGAGCCGAAGCTCCATAGCTGACCCTCCCGGAGTTTTCAGAGGCAGGAAATCACATGGGAGGAGATTGCCCATCCTTTTCCCTCATGGCAATTAGGGGATTTGAAGGGCAAGCTGTCAGCTTTTTACCACTAGGCGATCAGAGCTATGTTCAGTATCCTTTAACAACACCTTGATTCTTTGGCCTTTTTAGGTCTTCTTTATTAATTGTCCAACTTTCACATGAATGTTAGACAGTTGAAAACAGCCTCATTTAGGTCAGGCACATTTTTTGTTTTCAAAGTAATATATTTGATTTTCAGTACTTTCAAGAGATACTTTGTAGAAAGTTTGCTCAATGCAATGCATTATTTGTTATTTTTTTACTGGTTTATATTAGTGTTGATTGTGAAACCTGGTAATATACTCAAACTCAAACTTTTCTTAGTTTATTATAATGTTACTTATTGGTCTCGTTGTGAGCATTTTTCTTAGCTTTATGTTGAAGGGTTATCCATACTGAATTCTTTACTCTTTGATCATCATAAAGAAATGGATTGTATTCCCTCCACTTTCAGAAAGCAAGGTTGTTTCATCCACAAATCATAAATCTTCCTCCACTCCTGAAGGAACATTCTTCTTCATATAGGCCAATTTCTCATTTACTTAGCATTCAGATTGAATAAATAAAACAAAAGCATACAACCTTGCTGCATACTTTCCATGATTTTAAACTATACGATATTCATTCTGTTCAAATAACTGTTTATTGTCTATATGTAGGTTTAACTTGAGCTTAATTAAATGTCTTCACAGTTGAATGTGTATGTGTAGTCAGTAAAATACAGGTAAATGGGTAGCCCAAATATACCTGACAGTGGCAATAATATTCTTTGTTCCACGTCCTCTTCTTAACTTGTCTTGAATTTGTAGAATTTCTCTGTCAATGTGCTACTGCTTACATTTTAAACTTATCTTCAGTAAAATTTATTTTCTTATATTTATGTGTGAAATAAATGATAATTTCATAGTCATTTAATAATTTCCACTTTCTTTGTATCACCTTTCTTTGAATTGGGCAAAAATGTTCTTTTTCGGTGAGTTGCTCAGTTAGCAAACATCCAGATGTCGTGGCATAGACAAATGAGTGCCTCCATGATTGAATCCAATTGCTGAAATCATAAATTCCTGGAATTTGTTTTTCACCAATGCCTTCAGTGCAGCTTGGGCTTCATCTTTCAGCATTATAAGTTCTTGATCATAAGTTATCTTCTGAAAAGTTGAACATAAAGTAATTATTTATTGTCCAGTAAGTGCTATTTTCTTCTTCTTTGTCTTTTAATGGATTCTGTGTCATTCACATGTTTGTCAATAAAATTCTTCAATATTGCTAGTCTAGGCTTGGAATTTTTCTTCACTTTTTAAGCTTGATAAATTATTAGCTTGATGACCTATTTTGGTTTTCTAAATGCAGGTCTTTGATTTCACTCTTAAACTTTACTATGTCTTCTAGCTGTTTTTTGAAATCTTCTGTTCAGGTATTTTTACTTTGCCATTTCTTCCTTCTACTGTAACTGACTTTTTAAAAGAGATTGTGAGTTGGAAGAGATGAGAGGAAGAACTGTTTTAAAGGAATATTTTATTATACATTATATGTATGAGAACAGTTTGGAAAAAGGGGGGCATTTTGGGAGGTAGGAGAAGGGAAAAAAAGAGGAGAGAAAATGTGCAATAATGGATAAATTAAAAAATATAATTTTTCTTTTTAAAAAACATTGTATGAGAGCCTCTTTTAACTCTCATTTTGGTCTATTTCTTTTCCTGTTTTTTTTTTTCTTTCTTTTTTGTTTTAATAACTTTTTGCTTTCCACGTATATCATGTCCTTGATGTTTTCCCACAATTTGTCAGTTCCTCCGTCATTAATATTTACATTGAATCTATTCTTGAAATGACCTCTTAATTCAGGTGCAGTATATTCAAGGTCTTAGTTTGGCTCTAATGTATTTGTTTTTATTTCTTTGACTTCAATTTGAACTTGCGGATAAACAATTGATGGTCTGTCCCCAGTCATTCACAATCTTGTTTTGAATGATGACACTGTGCTTCTCCATTGTCTCTTTCCACAGAGCTGATTTGATTCCTATTTGTTCCGTCTGTGATATCCACATGTATAAGCACTGCTTATGTTGTTGAAAATGTCTTTTTTCTAATAAACAAGTCACTGTTTTCATAAAATTCTATCATGCTACCTCCTGCATCCTTTCTATCACCAAGGTACTACTACAAGTATTGTTTCTTTTACTTTTTCCCATCTTTCAAATTAAAAGACTTCCTTATTATCAATACAACTCAATTGCATGCTTAGTCTGTTTCAGACTAGAGATTTTGGTAAAAAATCTTTAATTTATTCATTTTTTACATTCGTTTTTGGTGCATAAGTTTGAATAATAGTAATTTTAACTGTTCTTCATTGTGAACTTATGGATAATATCATTGACAGTGCTGTTTCAGGATAGATCTTGAAATATTGATGATGAATTTAATGTGTAGTGCAGTGAATTAAGTAATATGACCTTTCTAGCCATCGCCCTCCATTTTTGTCATGTATTATAAATGGATTGTAAATTCTAGCCTCATCTTTGCTTAAGATTTCATTCTTGAGTGATTTGTTTGTTCTGTTAATGAGGATTAATGTGGGCTGGATTTTGAATCTCCACTTTACTAGAAGGTATAACTCAAGTTATTTCTCTTAGTTCTCTTGGAGGTGTAGCTTTTAGTCCTGATAGACTATGTAAAGGATTACTCTTGAAAGATTCTAGCTTGTTCACTTTAGACACTGCATCTAAACTGAGGCAGAAATTTTGAAAACTACAGTCTTCGGGTGCCTAGACAATGAGACTCCGTATCAACCACCCTTCAAGTTATCCTCCCCTGTAGCCGTTTTGCAAAGAAGCATTACCACAGATTTTGAACTTGCCCACTTCCATGCTGCATGAGCCATTTCCCTGGTGGCCTTTGAGTTTCTGTGACATTTCCCAGCAAATTATAGAACCCTGTGAAATAAACAGGAGTGAGAGAAATCTGAAGGAAGGAAGAGTGGTTAACATTAGAGATGATGGAGTGGTATAGAAGTTTGGAAAACTGAAACATTTGGGACCTTTTTAACCTCCTTTTCTTCATATGAACCAAATTTGTAGTAATCTTTTAAAAGAAAATTTATCATACAGATCCCATTTCTCTTCCATCTGTCAATCCCAGTGCAGTAAGTCATGTGATTGTCTGGTCAAATTGACCAACACCAATCCATTTCACCACAGTAATGGCTAAGATGTTGATCTTCAAGCGTCCCACTTCATTCTTAACAACTTCCAATTTTCTTTGATTCACACCATATCTATTCCACATTACTATTAATGGATGCTAGCAGGTGTTTCTTCTCATTTTGAGTTGTTTTTAATGTCAAATGAACATCCTAAAAGCTGTACTTCATTCTTGTGATTAAGATTTGTTTTGCCAAGGCAGCCCTTTGAATATCCTCCAATTTAAGGGATCATCTTCTGGCACTGGATCAGACAATCTTCTGTTGCTCTTCTTAAAGATTTCATTGACTAATTTTTAAATATTTTTAGCTATAGATTTTCTTCTTCCAGTATGTTTAGGTTTGAATTGCCACTAAAACCAGTTCACCATGTATGTCCCTATTGTTATTTCAAATATGGGTGGCATAGATTCCCCACTATGTCAACATGCAAAACACTACACTACCACAAACTGACAGGCCCTTGGTGGAATGTTTAATTGCATAAATATACACCAAATCCAAATCCAGTTGGCTGCCATTGAGTTGATTCCAACCCTTTGTGTGTTTGAGTGGAACTGCTCTGTATAGTGTTCATGACAGTGACCTTTCAGAAGCAGCTCTGCAGAGCTTGCTTCCAAGGCAAACTCATTGTAAACTCATTGCTGATGAGTCGGAACAGACTCATAGGTGAACTTCCAGTGGGTTTTCAGAGGCTGTAAGTGTTTCTTTCATAGACCCACTGCAGTAGGCAAACTGTCAGAATAGTACCAGCTTTGGTGAGCAGCACAACTGCCTATGGACTATGCCACCAAGGCCCCCTCTATAGTTCCTTTCAGTAAATTACTTGTGCCGTCTATGTACTTGTAATAGATACACAGCACTTCTTCACTATGGTAATTTTGTTCAAACTCATACAAACCCTCCATCAGGTTTCCCAGGGTATAAATCACCATGGGAAGGGAATGCTTATCTCTCTCCCTCAAAGCTGTTTCTGACTTCAAATACTGTAGAAACACAGCTTTTGAGTTAGCAGTGTGCCTCTGAGTCCACCACCAGAGCTACCAATAGAAATACAAAGGCCTGTCACACTTCTCACACATTCTTTCATGCCATTCTTTTCTAAATCTGCTACCATGTTGCTTCCTGATGAACCAATTCTTGTGTATTTGACAGGGCTACACATTCTAGTATTGAAACTTGCAGCTTGAATTTGTTCTTCAGATCTATCAGCTTAAGAATTGCTGAGCAAGTTCAGCTCTTAATGGTTTTCTGACTCCAGCTCTTTGCACATTTTATTATAATACTTTACTTTGTCTTCCCGCGTTACCCTTTGAAATCTTCTGTTCAGCTCCTTAATTTTTTTTATTTCTTCCTTTTGCTTTGGATTCTCAGTGCTCTTGTGCAACATTCAGAGTCTCTTCTGATATTCATCTTGGTCTTTTCTTCCTCTTCTGTCCTTGTAATGATCTCTTGCATTCTTCCTGGATGATATTCTTGATATCCTCCCACAGCTCATCTGGTCTTCACTCATTAGTGATCAAGGCTCCAAACCTGTTCCTGAGGTGGTTCTGAAATTCAAGTAACTCAAGGTCAAGCTTTAGTTCCTATGGATTAGATTTAATTTTATTTAGCTTCAGTTTGAACTTTGCAATGAATAAGCCATTGAGTGTAAAGAATTCTATCATTCTATCTCCAGCTTCATTTCTGTCCCCAAGTCCATGTTTTCCAACTACTTCTTCTCTTTTCATAACATTTGCATTCCAGTCACCTATTATTATTAGTGCATATTGGTTGCATGTTTGATCAATTTCTGACTGTAAAAGTTGTTAGAAATCTTTTTTCCTCATTTTTGACTCATCAACAACCTATATTATGCAAATGACACACCTTGCTTGCTGAATCTTAGGAGGACCTAAAGCTCTTGCTGCAGAAGTTCAAGTACTGCAACCTTAAATATGGATCAAAGCTCAAATCAAGATAAGAAATATTCTCATGACTGGGCTGATTAGATATGTCATGATTGACAGTGAAGAGACTGATATAGTTAACAACTTCAGTTTGTTTGGCTCCATAATCAACACTCTTGGAACCAGGAGCCAGGAAATAAAAAGACAAATTGCATGGGGAAAACCTACTGTCAGGAACCTCTCCAGAGTACTGAAGAGCGACAAAGTCAGTCTGGAGATTAAGGTGCACCTGATCCAGGCCATGGTCTTTGCAATTACTTGCTATGCACCAAAAAACTGGACAATGAATAGGCATGATAGAAGAATTGATGTCATTGAGTTGTGGTTCTGGAGAAGAGTATTGAATATACTATGAACTGCTAGAAGAACAAACAAGTTCATCCTGGAAATGGTAAAGCCAGGCTGCTCCCTGGAGGCAAGGATTCTGAAGCTTTGTCTGACATACTTTCAGCATGTTGCAAGGAGGAAACAGTCCTTGGAGAGGGATGTTATGCTTGGGAGGATGGAGCAACAGCACAAGAGAGGAAAACCCTCAATGAGATGGACTGACTCAGTGACTGGGATAGTGGGGGTAGGTGTGTGAAAGACCATACTATTGGCACAGAATAGAGCAGGGCTCAGAGTACTGTTGTACACAGGGTCACTATGAGTCACAAGCAACTCAAACAACACATAATAACAACAACGACACATTCTAGACTCAGTTTGCCTCATATAGGGTTTTATTTTCTTCTGAAGCATTTCTGTTAAAAAACTCATAACATTTCCTGGGATGGAAGTTCATCTATTATGGGAAATATTTAAAGTGTCTACCAATTCTTGCAACAGGGAGATTTGAAGGATTTATGATTAGGGCACTTGGAGTACCCTAAGGAAAAAACCAAGATCCAATGAATAGGGAAAATAAAAGATTATTACTATTATTATTATTGCATATGTCCTCTGGAGAACATCACAAAGGAACCCCAGGATCCTAGGAAGTTAAGGGACTGAGACTTAGAATCTGATCCATTTACACTGAAGATGAGAAACATCAAAGTCCTGCCAACAACTCAACGGTGGTTGCTATTTAACTTAGGAAGAATAAAACTTTATCTCCTTTTGGAGATTAAATAGCTCTCTAGCTTGTGGGCATAAATTCTGAAAATATTTTTTGTAACCGAGAAGGATTTAAATTTACCAGGTCCTTTTTTTTTGGTGGCTGTGGAAGGAAACTAGTTTTATGAGTATCTTTGAACACGGATACATAGAATTGTGGGTCTTGTTATTGCTTTGCAGGTGTAATTCACTGACTCTTAACCTTCACTCACATTTTCTGGTATGTGGATTATTATTTGTATTTTCAAATTATACAATTATTTTTCCAGTTAGCTTTATAAAAGCTTTCAATTATAAGTAAACAGATATAATTAGTTTTCATGATGCCTATTCATATGTATTCATAAGGGACTATGGCTATTTATCCATTATTATAGCCCCTCTTCCTAGTACAGAGCTTGGCACTTGGCAGGACCTTGATTAATATTTCTTTACCGATACTGTGTCAGTAGAGGAATGTACAAGCTCATCTGTCATTTTTATTTGATAAGTAACAAAGTAGAACCAAGCTTCCAAGTAGATAATTGATATGTGGTGATATAATTCTGCTACTTTTGAGTTTAATACATTCTCATCACTAATGACAATTGACATAAATCTATGATTGATATATTTAAATATGTTGATATTGAATACATAGATGTATACACATTCAATAATAAATCATAAACAGATAAATATAGAGGGCCTGTAGTAGATAGATGCATAGGTATTACCACTGACTTTAAGGTGCTTATATTCTAATATGAGAGATGAATAAATAGGTAATTTTAACAATGCACTACAAATAGACTTCAATATACTATACATAGGAGCTCTGGTACCCTAGCAGCATTAAGATGCACTGCAGTCCCGAAGGTTTGCAGTTCGAGATCACCAGCTGCTCCATGGGAGAAGGATAGGCAATCTCGTTCCATGTGTTTAATTGCCTCTGAACCCCCCCCCCCAGAGGGTCAGCTATGGGTCTTTTCTGACTTTAAGGTACACAACAACAACAACAACAACATAATGTACATAAAGAAGGGATAGAGTTAAATGTAAGCTTTTACGGCTTAAGACCTAGGTTAACATTGTGGGAGGATTATTCAAAAGCTATAATTCATTGACGTTGTTCTGTAATCCTCTTGCGCTACAATCACTTCATCTGTAAAAAGAAGATTAAAAAATTGTGTCATGTAGCCTTTGATAATTTTATAGATGTTGCCATTGTTAGGTTTGTTCCATCAGATTGGAATTGACTCATAGCTGAACCTCCAGCAGGTTTTCTAAGGTCGTAAATCACAAGAGAGGAGGCTGGCTCTTTTTCTCCTGTGGAACAGTTGGATTCAAACTCTTATCCTTTGAGTTGAGGTGCAATTATTTACCCACTAGGCTATGAGATACAAGAATTTTAATATATACGGCGTATCATTTACACCACTATTAATTTTTCATCTAAAATCATGGGACACTTCTGCATGGAAAGTTTTCTTTCATGTTTACTTCATAGAATACTATCCAAATTAGGGATGAATAAAATTATTTAGACTTGTTAACATAAGCACCACTGTCTGTCTGTTATTTGCCCTACTATGATGACTTGCCTGTTAAGTGATACTGTAGCTATGTTACTAGTACATTGAATACCAGGAGGGTCATCCATGGTGGAAAGCTTTCCAGGGAGAATGACTTCTGAGGGAGCTCTGGTAGCTTCATGGTAATGAGTTGTGCTACGAAGTCCAAGGCCTTCTCTGAAGAAGACAGATGGGCAATCTCTTCCCATACAATTTACTGCCTTGGAAAAACCTGCTTGAGGGTTAGCTATGAGTCACTTCTGATCTGATGTACATAACATTAATAGCATCCACTTCTGAAATTACAGATCCTTAAAACCCTGTGACTAGCAGCAGAACATTGTTTGCACAGGAGAACATTGCCAGAAGCTTATCCGCTCTGCATGGAAAGCACTCAAAATGTGTTTGAGGAAGAACTGCCTCCTCAAATTGAAGTCAACCCTAGTAACAATGATAAAGTAAAATTGTTACTCAGTCAATGATGTTAATTTCTTGATTCTGCAGTCATGTGCTTCATAATAGATTTTCAATAACTTTGAGAAGAAGACTTTCAGAACCCATAAGTTTGCTTATGTGAAATCTGTACACAAAGTAAGAAACAGACATTTGGACTGACCACATCAATGCTGGATGGTTTAATGCCAGACTGATGTGTGTCAGAGTTGTATTCTTTCTTCATACCTGGTCAATCTGTATGCTGAACAAATACTTTGAGAAGCTAGACTATATGAAGAAGAATGACCCATCAAGGACCTGCATTATGCAGAAGACACAAACTTGTTTGTAAAAATTGAAGTAAACTTGAAGCACTTACTGAAGATCAGAGACTACAATCTTCAATATGGATTATACCTGAACATCAGTAAAGCAGAAATCTTCACATCTGGACCTATAAGGAACATCATTATAGATGAAGAAAAGATTGAAAGTGTCCATGATTTTATTTTCTTGGCACTTCAAATAATACCCATGGAAATGGTAGTCAGGACATCAAAAGGTACACTGTATTGGGCAAATGTGCTGTCAAAGGCTTCTTTAAAATATTAAAGAATAGGGATGTCAGTTTAAAGACTAAGGTGTACTTTATCCCTGATGTGGTATTTTCACTTTCTCTGTAAGCATGTGAAATTTATATAATGAATAAGAATATAGAATAAGAAAATAGAATTGATGTTTGTGAATTGAGGTGCTGGTAAAGAGTTCCGATTACCATAGAGTGCCAAAGAGCACACTAATGTGTTTTGGGAAAAGTAAAACTAAGGTTTCTTTAGAGACAAGGATGGGAAAACGTAGTTTCACATAATTTGAATATGTTGTCAGGAGGCACCAATCCTTGGGGAAAAGCATGCTTAACAAAGAAGATAGTCACTCAGAAAGAGAGAGGAAATGCCTTACTAAGATGTATTGACACAGTGATTGCAGTAGTGGGAGTAAGCCTGGCAGACATTGTGAGGGTGGTGCAGGAGAGGGCAGGGTTTTAATCTGTTGTTCATTGCATCTCTATGGACCAGAGTTGAGTCAATGGCACCTAACAACAACAATAACATAAGCTGACAATCTGAGTAGTATTAATACTACACTTCCTTCCTCATTTGACAAGATGTTAACATTTCATCATGAGTGCTCCATTTGAGCCAAACAGGTCATTGTCTAATATATCTCCTTTGAATTTACCCTTATGTAATGCCTGCTGGGAATTAACTAATAAAAACAAACAAACAAAAATTTTCTTCTGCTTCTTACTATGGAGAAAACTTATTCACAATTTTCATTATAAATGACTCTCCCTCACAATATTAACTATTTGTAGCAGCTAGAAACATTTTGGTTAACAAAAGCAGGGCACAGTGATGTTGTGATTGGAATTTTGTGAAGAGAAGACAGAGATGCTACTAAATGTCATACAATGCGTGAGCTAGACCTCTACAAAAAAGCCTTATTGTCAGTTTAAATTTACAGTGACCACTGAATTGAGACAGATGAAGGGAAACACTGTTTAAAAGGAATATATGATTACACATTATTTGTATGACATGAATCCAGAATAAGAGCTGCATAGCAAAGTGGAATGGGGAAGGAGTAGAGAAGGAGGGAGGAAATTATGCAACAGTGAATGAATATACTTATTTTTATTCTGTACCATATTCTTTTTTTAAAAAGATGTTATTTTAATGGACATTTATAGAAAAGTTGAATTTTTTGTTCATCCATTGCTGTACATTTTCCTCCCTACCCTCCCAGTTCATTCTGCTGTTCATTTGTTTCTTTGGTGTGTGAAGGGAGGAGGTGAAGGACGTGCAAAGTATCAAGTGAGGAATTGAAAATATTGGGTAATGATGGGTAGGGTCCAATGGTAAGTGATTCTATAGAATACAATGCATGAGAATGACTGCATAAAACACTATATGAATGAATAATAGTGTAAAACACAATGCATATAAACTTTGTGAGGAAAGTAATATAAAAACAAACAAATAAGTGATTTTTTTTTTAGAAGCAAACTAGGGGGGTATATGGAGGAAAATGCGCAAGAATAAATGAATGAAAATCCCAACTTTTTTGTAAACTTTCATTAAAATCATAATAAAAAAATATTTACGGTGAGTCCCATTTGCTCCAGAACAGAACTACTATGTAGGAGTTTCTTAGTTGTACCATTTACAGAAAGGGACGAGATTCAGATCCACAAGCTGCCCCAGAGAAAGTAAGATTGACAAACTCCTCCTATTTTCTTTGTTATTGTTGTTGATTTTCTCGAGTGGCGCATGATACATAGCGACACCCTATGAACAAAAGACCTGAAGCCCCTCTACAACTATCAACATTTATCAAAGTTCATAGAGTTTCTGGAGACATGTTATTTAGGAAGTAGATACCACTCCTGCTCCAAACCTGTCATAATATGTTATTGCTGTTATGTGCCATTGAGTCACCTGCGATGCACAGCTGTCCTGTGTACAGCATTTCTGAATCTTTCCCTATCCTGAGCTAGTCTCACTAACTCAGACACCCCAACTCCCATTGCCAAAGTTGCTATGTCAATCCATCTCATCTGGGATCTCCCTCTCCTGCGCTGTCCTTCCTCCCTTCCAAGCATGATGTCTTTCTCCAAGGACTAGTCATTCCTGGAGACATGCCCAAAGTATATGAGACAGAGCTTCAAAATCCCAGCCTCCAAGGAGAGACTTGGTTTCACCATCTCCAAGACAGACCTATTTGTTTTCTTGGAAGTTGATGGTATATTCAAAATTCTTCTCCAGCACAACTCAAAGGCATTTATTCTTCTGTCATCCTTAGTCATTGTTCAACTTTCTGAATCATAACAAGTAATTGAGAAAGCCATAGCCTGGATTAGGCGCACCTTTTTCTCTAGACTGACATCGTTGCTTTTCAGTAGTCTGGAGAGGTCCATGACAGCAGATTTTCCCAATGCAATTAGTCTTTTGATTTCCTGTCTGCTGGTGTTAAGAGTTTTGATTGTGGAACTGATCAAACTGTAATTGCTAACAACCTCAATCTCTTCTTCATCTATCATGGTGCTGCCACTTGCCCCAGTGATCAGAATCTTTGTTTTCTTGATGTTGAGCTTCAATCCATATTGAAGACTAGAGTCCTTGACTTTTTGCAGTAAGTGTTTCAGGTCTTCTTCAGTTTCAGCAAGCAAGGTTGTGCCTTCTGCATATTGTAGGTCTATAATGAGTCTTCCTCCAATCTTGATGCCACATTCCTCCTCATACCTCTGAAAACCCATCACCATAACAGCTATTAGTTGTAATGAGTCAGTTCTGACTTAATGGCACATAGCAACAACATACTTATGGAATATGATCACCAAGTCTTTATCCCACACAGCCTTTGAGTGGTTTTGAACTTTATTTTCAATAGTAACTGAGTGCTTCGTTTTGCACTACCAGGTCTCCTTAACAAAGAATCATGCAGACTGAAATGTGTAAAATATGTCAGAAACCCTAAAAAAGAGAATCCATCATGTCGTTTGGTGAGTAAATACAGGGGAAAGAGGCATTTTAAAAAAGGATATTCAAAAGGAAGCAAAGCCAGTTGTGACTGGAAGACAAGAGGAATGTTAGAAGAGAGAGAAAACCCAGCCCTGTGGAACATAAAAGGGAAAAGAAGTAATAAGAAAAGGAAAAGAAGCAATAGAGAGTCCTTTGGAAGTCATTCATAAACCAGTAAATTTACAGAGAAAAGGTGACCTCTGTTTGTTGAGTACATGTTTTGCGACATGCTTTTGACATATTCTCATACTAGTTAATATAAAAATAAGAAGCTAGGTATATTTACCATTTACAAGTGTGGAATTGAGCACACTAATCGTTAATGAAAGAAGCAGAATGTAGTGTAAAACTTTCCAATCCATATCTAAACAACCATGGTTCCTCCCTCCTCAGAGGGCTTTCTGTCTCAAGGAGAAACACAACCAAAAAAACCCAAATAATAAAACCAGTAACTCTAATGACAACAACAACAAATTGAGCTTCAGAGAAGAAACAAAGGTAGAAGAAGAAAAAGCCAAATGGGATTGCTATTCATGCATCCTGATTGCAATTTAATGTGATTTTGAGCAGGAAGACAAGCAGTGCCAGCTTTCTAGGCTCTGGCCCAAGACGCAACTAAAAACAACCTGGGTCATGCTGTTTTCTGTTGCACAAAATAGTTGTATCCCTGTCCTTGTGGAAAGCACAAGTGAGGACATGAAGGTAAACATGGATGAGTGGCTGGGAGTGGGAGGGAAACCTCTCGAGTCTTCACATAATCCTGGAAATAAATCCACAGAGGGTCTTGTATAGCAAGCTCAAAGCCATTTGAAAGAATTGTTTTCTGAATTCACTGTACCCCTCTATGAGGTGGATTGATTCAGTGATTGGGATAATTGGGATGGGAGTGTTGGAGACATTGCGATTGGCACAGGACAGAGCGGAGTTTAGGGCTGTTGTACATAGCGTCGCTATGAGTCGCAAGTGACTCGACAGCACATAACAACAACAACAACATACATATATATGTACACACACACATACAAGCTTTGGCTGTTAGAAGCATTGGCAATTTGCTGCTTTGGCCAATGGCTCAAAGACAAGGCAAGGGAAAGTTTAACGAGGGAAATACTTAGACAAAACTGTTAGGGAGTTAGCAGGGCCCCATGAGAAGAGATTGAGAGACTCCCTTGCCAGGTTTCTAAAGTACATTAGATAAAATGATTGGGGAGAACTAAAATGTTCTTTCCTGGCCCCACAAGCAGAGTTCACCCATGAGGCAATGACAAATTATTCAAACCATTATTTTTAAGAAAGAAAAAATTTTAAAAAAGAAGTCTTTTTTCTTTCATTTTGTTTTCTTTTTTCTCAAAAGGAATCATATGTCTGTGAGGAACACCATACAAATAGATGAGGCTGAAGTTTTCTATTAATTCACAGGATAGAGATTTAACTAAATAAGATTGTGTATCTTTTCTGGGGATTCTCAGGGCATGTGTCCAATTGTATCTTCAGATCCTAGTTCCTGTGCCCTATCTTTGGACCCTGTCCAATACACATACTGACAGAAGAAAAGAACCCCTTGGTGGTCTTAGTCCACTAGATCTTTGAACCTCAACTACCAACAGATGATCTAGTTAAAGGTACTAGACTATATCATGTAGACACTTGTTCATTAGGAAAAATACTGGGAAATAAAATCTCATGAAAGACAAAATCAAGGAAATGTTTTGAAAGGAATTGTAGAAGTCTTTTAAAAGAGATTTGTTAGGAAGCTATTGTGAAGATTGCATAGAGTTGTTCAATATTTCATTCTTTTAAACTTATGTCAGACATGTGTCAAGTTGATTCAATGGCAACTAACAAGAAAACTGCTTCTTGTGGACTTGTTATGTCCATTTAGAATTGGTGGGACATGCTTGTTGATCTGATCAATGTTCTCCTAAATGCCTACTCCAAGAATTTTTTTTATAAAAAATGTGTTCTTCTAAATGAAGTGATAATTTTTCTTTAAATGCATAGGAAAACATTTGAAAGGCTTTCCATACTTGGCTATGGAAATTTATAACTCAATTCTAATCCCCCAAAGCCCATCACACTTTTCCAGACCTAATTAGTTCCTGACAGATTCAGAGCAGCACTAAACATAAAAATCATCCACAGCTCTGGATTTAGGGCTCCGTAGCAGCCCGAACTCTGGAAAAACATTAGTAGGTCTATGTTAATCTTAGAATTTCCATCCTTAGTGATTTCTTCTTGCCAAGAATTCATCAGTGGTTAAGTCCAGCATGTCTATACCTTAAGTCCATTGATTAGGGGTTTGTGAAGATTCAGTGAATGGAAAGAAAGGTAAAAACCCTCTAAGAAAAGGAGATATAAATCCAGAATATTCAAACAGTTCTTCCCCCAGGGAAAGGACATTTTCTCAGTATTTATTATCCTATGATTTAGAGATAAAATGAGATAAAAGTCATGTTGTTACTCTTGTTGTTGTTGTTGTTGTTGAATACCACAGCATCAGAACCTACCCATAGCTGACCCTCCCGTGAGTTTTCAGAGGCAGTTAATTACATGGGAGGAGACTGCCCATCCTTCTCCTGCAAAGCAGCTAGTGGCCTTGAACCTCATTCCTTCAGGATTGCAGTGCAGCTTTTTGTCACTAGGCCACCAGAGCTCTTGTTAGCTGCTGTCTAAATAACTATGACTAATAGTGACTCTATGAATAACAGGTCAAACCTTGTCCTACCCTGTATAATTCTCACGATCTCTGTCATGGCAAGTCCAACTTACCCAAAGAATGTGGGATGAATTTTCACCATCTTTGCTTCCACCAAGCATTGGTTACACTTCCTTCAAGACAAATTTGTAGTTGCATTTTAATTCAATTTCGTTTAAGTGGCAATCACAAGGATGGTGATTACCTCTACTAGACTAGCTCTACTAGACAAATCTTAAACAGACCAGAACAGCACAAAGCTCTGCAGAAGAAAATATGTTTTTTAAATAAGGGGAATTTTGCTTAAGAATTTGATAAGTAGAATTAAAGCTCCTAAGAGAAAATCAGGGAGGCCTAATGGTCAAGTTGACTTGAACTGTCAACTCAAAGTCTCAGTGTTTAAATCTACTAAATACTCCATTAGAGAAAGAAGGACATCTTTGTTTATATAATATACAACTTCTAAAAGCCTATTGGAAAGTCAGAATGAGCCTTTTCTGTCTTAAAGGTATAAAACAACAACAATAACAAGAATCTTTTTTTTAAATTATAATATACAACTTCTAAAAGCCTATTGGAAAGTCAGAATGAGCCTTTTCTGTCTTAAAGGTATAAAACAACAACAAAATCAAGAATCTTTTTTTTAAATTTTATTATTATTTTTGTGTGTGTTTGTGTACCGTCAAATCAGATCTGACTGGTTCAGGAGGAGATTGTCC
>NW_006399791.1:12801480-12805746 GCF_000299155.1 Elephantulus edwardii | reverse complement strand
CTACGGCAGTGTAGTAGGATTTGAAATCAGGGAGTGAGATACCTCCAACCATTCTTCTATTCTTAAGGAGTGCTTTGCTTATTTGGGGCTTTTCCCCATTCCATACGAAATTGGAGATTGCCTTTTCCATCTCGTTGAAGAATAACAAGAATCTTAATGCCATGTAAAGCACCAATTGCTCTGTTGAGATGTGATTTGTTTCTTTTGTTCTTATCTGGTTTATCATTTTGTTGGTTGGGTTGTGGGTTGTTTTTTTAAAAAAATTGTTTTATTAATTTTAGTGAACATTTACAGAGATTTTGGACTTCCATTCATTCATTGTTGAACTTTTCTCCCTGCCTATCCCTGCCCCCAAGTTCGCTCTTCTCTTTGAAAAGTAAAAGAAAAATTCCTTCATTGGTTAAGAGGGTTAAAACCCCCCACAGCCCAGTTTAAAAGCGATAGTGGGTTGTGGGGTTTTTTTAACCCTCTTTACTATTCTTGACTTCCACTTTAGCTTTATCTATCTTTTCTTTTTTGTCTGTTATAATGGTATGGTGTCAGAAATTCTAAAACTTAGCTTCTCTAGGTTCTCTAGCCCCCGTTGGTTGAAAGGGAGGTATGGTCTCCAACTAACTTAACTGTGGACATGTAGTTTTGCAAATCATCAATAGCTGTGGGACCAATATAGTAGAAAGAGAGACCTTTCTATACCTTGAGGTACCCTGTTGAAGGTGGTGGAGAGAGGGTGGAAACTGCAGCACTGCTGCAAAGAGATTATGGCACTGCTGTGAAGAGACTGTGACAAGGAATAACCAAACTAAAGGTTTTGCTTGATGGATGATTAAAGAAAAAGCTGACTTATAATGCTCTGAAATAAAGTTTGGGGGATGACTGAGGAAATCAGAGTCTTCTTGCATCTGTGCTGCTGAACTGAACCTGAACTAATTCAGAAGTTGTGCCTTGTTAATCTGGTTTAGGATTGCTCGACTAATTCTGGACTTGCACTGTATGATATTCTGTGCCTCCTCCACTCTCCAAACTATTTTACTAATAAATTCCACAAATGAGAGTAAAGTCTGTGAGCCAACAACAAATTAATTGACCCAATGATTCATAGAAAAGGTAAAGGAGCATGTGGGGTGATGTGTCTAATCAATCAGCTATTTTGGGGGGACTATGGATATTATTGATCGGGACAAGTCCCCTTAAAGAAGTGGGCAGAAGCTGGGCTTGTCCATAACCATGTTGTATAAGCTCATTTTGTGCATGGATAAATGTGTTCAGTTATATGCTTGATAAATGCATATTAATCACCTAAAATTGTGCTAAGTGAGATTTGATGAGGAAAACAATAAGGCACTCACAATTTTTCATGAATCACTATTGTTTAAATTTTAAAAGTGAGAAGACATAGAAAATCAGAAGCTTGTTAAATACATTGTCTCATTTCATTCTCATCTATATAAGGATGAGAGAAAATAATTAACTTGCCTAAAGTCACTAGCTAGAAAATGACAGATTCACAATTCAATCCAAGCTGGAATACAGAAGTATGAGTCCATTCTAATTTTGGTATGTGGTGAAATAATTTATGTGTATTTTATATTTTATTTTTATTATCTTATGGAAAAGTATTTCATTTGTTGTCATTTACAGACTTTTTCAAAGAAATAAACCAGGCTTTTTATTTTTATTATCTTAAAACTTGTTATTTTATTTGTATTGCCAGTCTACCCTCAACCAAATGTGAAGCTTGGAGAATTTAGGCTGAAGATTTCTTCTACCCAAAACATCATGTCCTTATAATGCCAAATATTAACACTTCTAATAGATGTGCCACACATAGGTCCACTCTCAGATAATGAATGTATAGTATAGGTAAATACAAGGATAATGAATGTATAGCTAAATATCAAATAAATATTTGATAAATAAATATTAAATTCTATCTCTCTGTGTCCCATCTTCTTATAGCTCTGAAACTAGCTAAGACAGTTTCCTAAAACTAATTTGATACACTGCACTGACTCCATGTGTTAATTTGTGAACAGCCCTTAGTCTGAATAGCCTCTCTATCTCAGTACATTCTGGAAACTTTTTTAAATCCATGATAGTAGTGGCTGAAAGAATGAGGTATTCCTAAGAATGATAAAAGCATGCAGATTTGGGAAACTTCCAGTCATACAAGATCATTTTTAGAGATATTTAAGTCTATTCTACCTAAATTAATTCTTTTTTAACAAGCCCAATAATCTATAGCAATTTGGTCAACTCCAACTTTTCATTATCATATTGAAATGCAGTTCACTCATGGAAAGAATTGGAAGCATCATAAGAGGAAAAATAGCTGTAAATCTGGCTTCTTTTGTCTCTTTGCTATGAATATGTATGCTGTTTGACTGGGCAAAACTATATTGGATCATTAGATTTTTAACAAAATAAATAAATTATTACCTCTAACACAAAATACTTGTCCTGGAAACCTTGTGTTCCAATTCTTGTTTTAAGCCCATTAAAAGACCACATTAATTCAGCCCTGGGCTCACTCCATCTCAAAGCGAGAGTCTTGGCAGCCTTTGCTTCATGTATCTCCAATGGCTTCATAAGCAGGAAAGATTTGTTGAAAAAATAAAAATAAATAAATAAAACCCCCAAGCTGTTTTCCTTTTCACAGGATTAAGTAGATTTTCGCTCCTACTGCAGTAAAAATGAAAGAGAAACTAGCACATACTAGCTATAATACAATCTCCCTGGGTTTTTGACTCAAAATTATTCCTTTCAAAAGAATAGGGTTTTCCCAATCAGCCAGTTAGCTATGACACGACTGAAGTTTTCCGTGCCTGTGTCCACCAATGACTCTTTCACCTTCTAGGACTGAAGGCATAAAATTGTCCATCTCTCTCCCCTAGTGCTCCTGTTCATTCTGCTTGCCTCTTGCAGTCTTTCATTAAACCTTAATCATCAGTACCTCTGAAAGTCTTCTCTACTGAGGATATTTAAAGTGTGACAGAATAATACACTGTGAAATATACTGTGAGGAATGTTACAGTCCTGGCAGGATGAAATGAGCCAAAGTTGTCTCAGTCTATGGTGTTTCTTTGATTAACTAAATTCCATTTCTCAGAAACTCTGAGAGTTCTGATTTCTCTTTCTACTAAAGTTTGGAGTGGCCAATTCCAAGAATATTTTTTTCTCCCTTACTGATGGTCTTTGTTTGCTTTAGGAATGTCCTTTCCCTCTACCCCAACTCTTATCTTTAAGACGTTCATCAGTTGAACAAACAGAATAAAAATTCAAGTACACGTTCTACAATAGGGAGCTCTGGTGGCCTAGTAGTAAGGAACCGTGCTGCCAACTCTTAGGCAGGTACTATGAGTTCACCATTGCCCTGTGGAAGAAAGATGAACATTATCCTCCCATGAGATTTATAGCCTTTGAAAACCCACTGGGAGGTTGGTCAGCTACGAGTCAACTCCAACTCAACAGCCTACAATAACATATGTCCTACAAGGTATATGAAGCTTCTGGGTATCAAGTTGAGTGAGAGCTGACTCTCTGTCTCAAAAGGGAAACTGATTGTGAATGAGGTCCTGTACGTATATAGTGGATGAAATGTTTCCTTTGCCTGGGGATACCAGAGGAAGCAACATTTTAGATCAATCTTAAGGGACTGATTGTTGTGTACCATATTAGATAGGCCAACTGTGAGATCATTAAAGGAGGAAAGAAAATTCAAAGCACATATGTGTAGAAACAGAACCATAAGGTAGTAGAAATAGTTAATAGATTCATGTCCTAATCAGAAGATTAGAAGTTTAAGAGCACCCAGAGATTCCTTTACATTTGAAAAACCAGTCAATGGAAAACCTAGGGAATAGTTTTATATACATGGCGTAACCATGAATAGTAGTTAACTTTATGGCAACTGGTTTTGGTTATGGTGTCTGAAGTAATAAGCATGTCTAGATTATAAGATTATAAGAGAAATGGCAAGTAATTAGAATAAATTACACACAATTAATGATCTCTCTTTTATATAAATACATAGGAATTTAGTATTTCTTCCTGTACAGTTAACAGGGAGCCACTGAAAATATGGTAGCAGAGCTGAGTTCACAAAAGGCTACCCTAGTAGAATACAAGGATGGAATAGAGAACAGAACTAAAGGCGGGAGAAAAGCTGAGATCCTACTGGAAATGTTCTGCTATGTAAAAGCTAGACTAGAGGAATCTGTGATTAATTTTACTTCTTTGGTTTTTTGTTTTGTTTTTAAACAATTTTAA
>NW_006399791.1:12793681-12801310 GCF_000299155.1 Elephantulus edwardii | reverse complement strand
ACTCCACTATGCAGCCTTCATTCTGGACTCCTGTCATGACAATAAATCCCAATCACATACCCCTTTTAAAGTTTTCTCCCTCATCTCTTTCAATGCACTATACATTATTTATCCCATCTTTCTCAATCTCCCCCCAACCCAGATGTCAGTCCCATTTTACAATAGTGGCATTATGCAGTATTTGTCCTTTTGTGACTGAGATATTTCACTCATCATAATGTCCTCAAGGGTCACCCATTTTGAATAATATTTCATGAGTTCCTTGTTTTTCAATGCAAATCAAAACAACTATGATATATCATCTCACCCCAGTAAGAATAGCAAAATTTAATAGAACAGCAAGTAGCAAATGCTGGCGAGGTTGTGGAGAAACTGGAACCCTTATTTTCTGTTGGTCAAAGTGTAAAATGGTGCAACCACCATGGAAGGTGGTATGGTGCTTTCTCAAAAAGTTGCAAATAGAAATATCATTTGACCCAGCAATTTCACTACTCAGAATATACCCCAAAGAGACTATAACTGACATCCAAGCAGATAAATGCATACCCATGTTTATCATGGCTTTGTTCACAATAGCAAAGAGTTGGGAACAACCCAAATCCCCATCAACAAATGAATGGATAGAGAAGCTGTGGTATATTCACACAATGGAATTTTGCTTCTTTGTGTAGATACATCTCTCTTTCTCTCCATCCTGAAGTATTATCTATCATTCTATTGAAGGTAAAAAAATAATACCCATAATGGACAAATATATTTCTTAGATTCCAGTAAGATTTTTGTGCCTTTCCTGGTACTACATAAAGAACTCTTCTAATTGATTACTTACTTATTTTATTCAAATGTGGTTCAACATTTAATTCCATGGCACTGCTTTTAGTCAACGATCATGGGATATTCTGCTTCACCTAAGATTTCAGAGATACAAGTCTCAGATTCCAAAATAGAAATACCATTCTTAGCACAGTAATCAAAGGAAAAAAATAAGTATTTATATAAAACACAGCAAGTAGGGAGCATTGGTGGAGAGGTGGCAAGAAACTGTGCTGCAATCCCAAAAGCACATGGTTTGAATCCACCAGCTACTCTGCTAGAAAAGGATGGACAATCTCCTCCTATGTGATTAACTTCCTCTGAAAATCCATTGGAGGGTCAGCTATGGGTTGGCTCCAACTCTACAGTACACAACAATAACAACAAATTATTATTTTAAAGTTGTTGTTTGTTATTAGTTGCCATCGAGTAAGTTGTGATTTATAGTGACCTTCTGTACAACAGCCCTGAAACCTGCTCTATCCTATGCCAACCTTACTGTTTCTGATCATCTACCTCCATTACCCGAGTCAGATGGATTTATCAATCCATCTCATCAATGGTCTCTCTCTCTCTTTCTCTGTCCCTCCACCCTCCCAAGCATGATGTCCCTCTCCAAGGACCAGTCCCTCCTTGCAACATTCCCAAAGTATGTCAGACAAAGCTTCAGAATCCTTGCCTTCAAGGAGCATCCTTCTATCACCTTCACTAGGACAAACATGTTTTTTCTCCTGACAGTCCATGGTTTATTCTACATTATTATCCAGCACCACAGTTCAAAGGCATGACTTTTCTTTCTATAACCCCTACTCATTATCCAGCTCCTTGATGCTTAGCAAGCAATTGCAAAGACTTTGGTCTCAATCAGGTGCACCTTAGTCTCCAGACTGAAGTTATTGCTCCTCAGGACTCTGGAGAGGGACCTGAGAACCGGCTTTCCCAATACAATTAGTTTCTTGATTTTCTGACTGCTGGTACCAAGAGTGTTGACTGTGGAGCCAAGCAAATTGAGGCTGTTAACAATTTCAATCTCTTCCCCACCTCTCATGATGCTGCCAATAATACCAGTGGAGAGAAATCTTTGTTTTCTTGATGTTGAGCTTCAATCCATATTGAAGGTTACAGTCCTTGATCTTCTGCAGCAAGTGCTTCAGGTCCTCCTTAGTTTCAGCAAGCAGGGTTGTGTCATCTATATAATGAAGATTGTGTCCAATCTTCCTCCAATCCTGATGTCACATTCCTCCTCATACAGCCTAGCCTCCTGGATGATCTGTTAAGCATATAGATTGAAAAGGTATGAAGACAGAAAACATTCCTAGTGTTCACCATTCCCAATTTTAAACCACGCAGTGTTGCCTTACTCTGTTCTGACAACTGCCTCTTGGTCCAAGTATAGGTTTCACATTAGCAAAATCAAATGTTCTGGGATTTCCATTCTTTTCAAAGTAAGCCACAGTTTGTTGTGGTCCACAGTCAAACACTTTTGCATAGTCAATGAAACACAGACAGACATTCCTCTTGCACTCTATGCTTTCAGCCAAGATCCATATTTTTAAGTAAATTTCTGAAAACTAACACAATAAACACTTACTATTAAATCTTGGGAATAGCTATAGAAAAATGTTCTTGAAATGTTTTCATTTGGACCAATATCTCTCCCACATATTCTGTCCTACAAATTTAAAAATGAGAGTATTTTACTTCAGAGGGTGCATTTTAATTTTACATGGCTAACATTTCTTAGAAACCAGTAGCCCACATTTTCCTAAGCTGCTAGTTACGACCAGGGCACAGTTTCTTACCTCAGCTATGCAATTATTGTGTTTGATAGAATAATAAAAATGCTTATTTTCCCTCCTACTGAGTTTGAACGTCTAACTAGTATTTATATTTTATTTTAAAATTGTTTTATTGGTTTGCATGTTGTTGTTGTTATGTACCATTGACTCGTCTAAGACTCTTACTGACCTCAGGAATAACATCTCTGAACCCTGTCCTTTCTTGGGTCAATAACACAGTCTCTGACACATCTACCCCCATTACCACAGTCACTGTGCCAATCCCTCTCCTCCAGGGTCTTCCTCTCCTATTCTGACCTTCCACCCTTCCAAACATGGTATCTCTCTCCAAGTATGTCCAAAGTGTGTAAGATGGAGTTTCAAAATTCTTGCCTCCAAGGAACAACCTGGTTTTACCCTTTCTAGGATAGGTCTATTTGTTCTCTTGGCAGTCCGTGGTAGTTCAATACTCTTCTCCATCACCACAACTCAAAGGCATAGATTCTTCTTCTGTCATCCTTAGTCGTTGTCCTGATGTATAATAATTAATTGCAAAACAACATGGCCTGGATTGGAATCCAATTTGGGAAGTTATCTGAAGCAGCCAGATTCTACACACTTTAGTTTTCTGGTTCTGGTGAGGCTTAGGGGGGAATGCTTACTCACCATTGGTGTAAGCTGATTGGATTTGGCCTCCTATTTAAAAAGGCATTTGGGTTAGTATCTGTCCATTTGCTGTAAAGAGGTACCATGTGGTTTCTGTGATGCCAATCACTGTGACACTGATGTGTCAATCAAGATCATCATTAACCATGATAAACAGTGTTTGCTGGACCTCTGCAATCAAAACAGACTTAGAAATAGGAGTGGAATCCACTTTTGAAATAGCTTGCTTCTGAAAACTATGAACTTGAGGAAATGATGAAAGTTACACAAGTGTTCAAGTCTTTCATTTATAAGCTCACCATGAGTTGTCTACGACTCAACTTCACTTAACAACAACAACATGGCCTAGATCAGGCATTCCTTAGTCTGTAGACTGATATCAGCACTCTGGAGAGGTCTCTGACAGCAGTATTTTTCAATGCAATTCATCTTTTGATTTTTGCACTGTTGTTGCCAAGAGCGTTGGTTTGCATACAACCATTCATACACATTATACTTTATCTAATTAAGTATCATTGTTGTAGGGAGCTTTGGTGACCAAGTGATAAGAAGTTGCACTGCAATCCAAATGCACATGGTTCGAACCCACCAGCTGCTCTGCAGAAGGAGGATGAGCAATCTCCTTCCATGCAATTAGCTGCCTCTGAGAATCCACTAACGGGTCAGCTGGGTGATCAGTTCCAACTTAATGGCAAGCAAAAACATCATGTCTATTATGAGAACAAATATCGCATAATGCCACTATTGTGATAATTGGAGGTTAACTGAGAAAGATATGTATAAATGTGCAAAATGAGAAAGGGAAAGGGAGAGGGAGGGTCAGAAAAAGGAGAAGGGGGAAATCACTGGGAAAGCAGAGGATAGAGAAGGTGATACAATAGGAAATGGTCAACAAGGACTTGAAAAGACAAGATGAAAAAAAAAAAGAATAATAACAATGAAAAGTTTGGACAATTATAAAAAAAAAAAGACAAGATGATGATAGACAAAGAACAAAGGTAATTAATTGTATGAAATTTTTTATTAGAAAGAGTTCTATCTCTGTTACCAATTTTCCCCAAGCCAAAAACTATCACGTTGATTCCAGCTCATAGTATCTCTCCATTGGTTTTCTAAGCCTGGAAATATTTATGGAAAGGGACTGCCTAAGGCACAGATTGTGAGTGCTTAGAGCTCACCCTTTTATTGGTAACCTAACATGCAATTCATATCAACTGCCTATATTCACGTTCAAGTTACTTGTACATTCTATGGCTCAGATTTGTCATCCTTAAAAGAGGATATTAATAGTGTTAAAAATATTTTGGAATTTTTGTAGCAGATTTCATGATTTTTTTCCTTAAAGACCCAAATTTAAGAAAAAATAAAAGAAAGAAACAATGCAGAGATCCTGTCTCATCTACTCCTGAGATTAATCAATCAGTACATGGGTAGATGCTTTTTATTGCTGTTTATGAGCTCTTAGTCAACTAACACCCATAGTGGCCCTTTGAAAACCAGATCTGAACCTTACTCTATTCTATGTGGTCTTCATAATCACCCACATGCTTGAGATTAATGTTGTAGTAACTGTGCCAACCCATCTTGTTAAAAGTCCTCCTTTCTTTCTTTGACCTTTTCCAGCATTACATATTTTTCCAAAGACCACCCCTTCGTAACAACATGGCTTAAGCATATAGCATTAAACGGTATGAACTTTCACTATTCTTGCCTCTAAGGAGCACTTCTGTTACACTTCTTCCAGTACATATGTGTTTGGTTTTTCTTCCTCTATGAAATACTCCCTTCAGTATTCTGAAGAGGTTCTTGCCAGCTGACTTTCCAAATGCAATTCACCTCTGGTCTTCCTGGCTACTGGTATCAAGAGTGTTGATTGTGGAGCCAAGCAAACTGAAGCTGTTAACAGTCTCAATCTCTTGACTATTTATCATGATGAGGAAAATTGGCCCAGTACTGAGAATCTTTGTTTTCTTGATGTTGAGCTTCAATCCCTGTTAAGGCTGCAGTCCTTGACCTTCTCCAGCAAGTACTTCAGGTCCTCCTCAGTTTTAGCAAGCAGGGTTGTGTCATCTGCATAACATAGGTTGTTGATGAATATTCCTCCAATCCTGATGCCACACTTCTCCTTATACAGCCCAGCCCCTTGCATGGTCTGTTCTGCATATAGATTGAAAAGGTATGGAGACAAAATACATTCCTGGCATATACCGTTCCCAATTTTGAACTATGTATTGTTTCCTTGCTCTGTTCTGATGACTGCCTCCTGGTCCAAGTATAGGTTTGGATAAGCACAATCAAATATTCTGGGATTCCCATTCTTTGAAGAATCAGTCACATTTTGTTGTGGTCCACACAGTCAAATGCCTTTGTATAGTCAATGAAGCACAGATAGACAATCCTCTGGAACTCTCTGCTTTCAGCCAACATGTCAGTCTGGAGACTAAGGTGTACCTGATCCAGGCCATAGTCTTCATAATTGCTTGCTGTGTCAGAGGGCTGGACAATGACTAGAGATGATAACAAAAGGATTGATGCCTTTGAACTGTGGTGCTAGAGAAGAGTTTATTCCATGGACTACCAGAAGAACAAACAAGTTCATCCTAGAGAGGATTAAGCAAGGCTGCTCCTTGGAGGCAAGGATTCTGAAGCTTCGTCTGACATACTTTGGGCGTGTTGCAAGGAGTGACCAGTCTTTGGAGAGGGACATCATGCTCTTAAAGGTGGAAGGACAAAGAAAGAGAGAAAGACCATTGATGAGATGGATTGATTCAGTGTGTAGGGTAATTAGGGTAGGTGTGTTAGAGACAATAAACTTGGCACAGGATAGGACAGGTTTCAGGGCTATACATAAGTATAGCTGTACATAAGGTCACTATGATTCCCAAGCAACTCGATAGCATATAACAACAACATGAAATATTCAGTACTCTTCACCAATACCACAATTCAAAACATTGGATTTTTTTTCAGCCTTTTTTATTCATTCTTTAACTTTAAGATGCTTAAGAAGCAATTGGAAACAGCATGGTTTGAGATTATAATAGCTAAACACAAATAGGTCATTAGAAACAGAACCAAGATAAAAATCCAGATCTCTTGTTCTCTGTTCTCCCATCTAGCTTTAAATTATAGTTTATTCACCTCAGTCTGTTTTGAAAACATGTGAGATCCTCCTCCCCCAGGGACAAACTAATTGTCTCATACTTGGTCCCTAGTTTTGAATTTTCTGTTTGGTTTTTAGAACAATGCACTCAGACTTTGTGCTGAAATTTGCCTCAGAAGTATTATACAGAGAAAAGAAATTTGGCAAGCTTTTTCCTTCAAATAATTAGAATGTTATACTTCCATTTGCTACAAGAATTATGTATGGAGAACAGAAAAAAAGGTGACAGGCAAGTCCTACTCTCAGTCACTTGAACAAGCAAGAGCTGAATGTAAAAAGCACTTAAGTCTTGGAGCTAAGATAGTCTGTGGAGACCAGAATGGACAATTCTCCTTATCCTAGGAAATAAAACAAGGATTAGATGAGAGAAAGTGCTATTTCAGAAGGGATTAGAGATCTGGGGTCTGGACTATATCATCCAAATATGATTTTACCTAATATATTAATCCAACTAAAGCAAGGACTCTTAAATGAAAAAATAGAAATCTTTTAAGGGAGTTTTGGTGACTTAGTCCATTGCATTGCTAATCCCAAGGTGGCACCTCTTTGGAGACTTGAACTCACCAATGGTGCCATCAGACAAAAATACAAAGGCTCTTCCTGTGAGATTTACAGCGTCTAAAAATCAGCTGGAGGGACCTTAATGCTGTGTTACGTATCACTGATCTGAGATTGGCTCATAGCTGACCCTACAGCAGACTGTTAAAGGCAGTGATTCCCACCATAGGAGATTGCCCATCTTTCGCCCAAGGAGCAGTTGGTGAAATAGAATGGCCTGCCATTGAGTTGACAAAGCAGCTCCCAACAACAAAACCATCAGAGCTCTACTAAAAACTCAGCGAGAACTAGAGTCTGATCTTGCTTTTTGTCTCAAGACCCATGATAGAAAGCAGTCAATCAATTTTTGTGGACAGATTAAACAAATTATTTAGTGTCTAGGACTCTTACTGCCTTTGCACTCTATTTCCCTACTCAGTATAATTGAAGATATATATAGTTTATGTAATGTATATAGTAAATATATACTGTATATCATATATAGTGTATATATAGTATATAGTGTGTTTGTTCTGTTGTTGTTATGTGCCATCGAGTCACTTGCGCCTCAGTGACCCTGCTCTGTTTAGACTCTGCTCTGTCCTGGGCCAATCTCACTGCCTCTGACACTCCCATCCTGATTACTCCAGTCACTGAATCAGTCCACCTCAT
>NW_006399791.1:12788117-12793195 GCF_000299155.1 Elephantulus edwardii | reverse complement strand
TCCATATTGGAGGCTCCAGTCTTCGACCCTCTGTAGCAAGCACTTCAGGTCCTCCTCAGTTTCAGGAAGCAGGGTTGTGTCAACTGCATAATGCAGATTGTTGATAGATCTTCCATCATAGGGTTGCTATGAGTCACCTATGGCACTTAACAACAACAACAACAGTATATATGTGTGTGTGTGTGTGTGTATAATGTGTATACACACACACACCACACACCCCCCCCATGTTCCTGTGAAAATTGGCCGATTAATTACATTTTGTTTACGTCTTCAGCAGAATACCTAGCTACTTGATAGTAATTTGCACATAAGTGTTGGTTGTCTTCTTTTCACATTCCTCTGCCCCTCAATAATTAATGCAAAATAATTGGACAATTAGGCTATTTGTTATAAGTCAGTTGACCAAACTGTATCCCATAGGAAAGAATTATAGAATGGCATAATGTAATATTTTGTGTACCACTAAATAAGTGACATTTATTTGTGAGGTAATTGACTGAGAAACTGCCTTATACTTTAATCTCCCCACAGTAATGATCTAAGTATCTTGTGCTCAGCAGAGATTTAAGAATTCTTTATTGATTGGATGATTTAGGAGATAATTGCAATTTTATTCTTTTAGCTTAGAGATGAGGATATTCACGCCAACACATTTGCAAACATTAGGTGAATTGTGCTATCTAATGAAATGAAATTAATTGGGCTCACACCTAATTTCTAGCATGGTGTTGATATTCTGGAATCTTTAGTGGCACAGAGGGTTAAGCACTCAGCTTGTAATGCAGAAATACCTCAAAAGAAGGATTGGGAATTCTGCTTCCCCACGGTCACTGCTGTTGAAACTGTAGATCTCAGCTCCATTCTGAAATATTATTGGCTCAACCTAACACAGTGGAATCGGTTCTCATTTTTGGTTGTAGTCTGTATTCTTCTTTGCAAAACATTCTTAGGGACTGGACCGAGCTCTGGGCGCTAGGCGGCTGCTTGAAGAGAGCAGAGGAGCCCACCTGGTAGCAGGGAGACAGGATTACGATGTTCCGGATGGAGGGCCGTCTCGCTTAAGCTAGACCCGGAGGAAATGAAGCGGAAGATGCGCGAAGATGTGATCCCTTCCATACACAACTTTCTCATCTATGTGGCTCTTCTGTGAGTCACTCGTTTTATCTTAGAGAAATTGGATAGCATATAAAGATCTGATATCACATGAGAAGGCATGATATGAAGACCTTGGTTCAAGTTTCCACTCCTATTTGCAAATGAATAGACTCAAAGACCTAAGAAACTCTCGGATTAAATGGACCTTAAAATTCTACTTGTTAAGAACAATTTCCTCTGAGCATCATAGCCATGAAAGAATAAAAGTCATAAAGGCTCAACTATGTTACACATTAGGGAAGTGAAGAGACATAGAGACGAGAAAAGATATTTGTTCTCTCTTTAATGATCTAGGATGTACCAAAAGAAGATAATAAACAGAGTCAATGTACCAAAAAGATTTGGGCAATCTGAAATATTTCAGGAAGTAACATATGTGAAAGAATCAATATGTGATGATAAGGGAAGAAGTCTCAAGAAAAATATGATTCAACAGAATGTGGAAATTGTCAGACAATATTATTAATTTAAACAAAATATTGCTGAAGATTGTTGTTGTTTTTGTTACGTACCATTGAGTTGCTTCCAACTGTTGTACCCTTTGTACAACAGCTCTAAACCAGCTCTGTCCTGTGCCAATGTCACTGTCTCCAACACACCTAACCTGATTAACCCAGTCACCGAATCATTCCACCTTATTGAGGGTCTTCCTATCTTACATTGTCCCTCCACCCTCCCAAGCATGGCATCCTTCTCCAAGGACTGGTCCCTCCTAGCACCACATCTAAAGTATGTCAGAAAAATGTTCAGAATCCTTGTCTCCAAGGAGCAGCCTGGCTTCGTTTTCTTAGCAGTCCATGGTATATTCAATACTCTTCTCCAACACCACAGCTCAAAGGCATCAATTCTTCTTTTATCCTCCCTAATCATTGTTCAGCTTTCTGATGCATAGCAAGTGATTGCAAAGACCATGGGCTGTATCAGGCACGCCTTACTCTCCAGAGTGACAACATTACTCTTCGGTACTTTGGAAAAGTCCCTAACAGCACTTCCCCATCACAACACATCTTTTAATTTCCTGGCTGCCTGTGCCAAGAGTGTTGACTGTGAAGTCAAGCAAACTAAAGCTGTTAAAAATCTCAATCTCTTCACCATCCATCCTGATGCTGTCAATTGGCCCAGTGGTGAGAATCTTTGTCTTCTTGATATTGAGCCTCAATACATATTGAAGGCTGCAGTCCTTGATCTTCTACAGCAAGCGCTTCAGATCCTACTCAGTTTCAGCAAGCTGGGTTGTACCATCTGCATAACACAGATTGTTGATGAATCTTCCTCCAGTCCTGATGCCACACTTCTCCTCATAGAGCACAGCCTCCTGGATAATATGTTCTACATATAGACTGAAAAGGTATGGAGATAGGACACATCTCTGGCATATACCTTTCCCAATTTTGAACCATGAAGTGTTTCCTTGCACTGCTCTGACGACTGCCTCCTGGTTCAAGTATAGGTTTTGCATTAGTATGATCAAGTGTTCTGGGATTCCCATTCTTCTCAGAGTCAGGCACAGTTTGTTGTGATCCACAAAAATGCTTTTGCATAATCAATGAAACACAGATAGACATTCCTCTGGTATTCCCTGCTTTCAGCCAAGATCCACGAAATATTAGCTCCAATATCCCTAGTACCACGACCTTTTCTAAACCCAGCCTGCACTTCTGGCACTTCTCTGTTGATATGCTGTTCCAGTTAATTTTGGATAATCTTCAGCAGAATCTTGCTTGCATGTATTATCAATGATATTGTTTGATATTTTCCACACTTTGTTAGATCACCTTAGACTTAAAAAAACAAACAAACAGAAAGTTGTCAAACAAAACAAGGAGATACGCCATTGATTTGAACTAGAAAAGATGAGTAACATTTTGTATCCTTTTTCCATACCTATTCAATCTGTATTCTGAGCAAATAATTTGCAAAGTTAGGAGGAAGAAGAATATGATATAAAGATTGGAGGATGATTCATCAAAAGCTTGTATTACTGAGATGACACAACTTTACCTGCAGAAAGTAAATATTGGAAAAGTTACAAAGACTACAGTCTTCAATATGGATTACATTTTAAAATCAAGAAAACAAAAATACTCACCACTATACTAATAAATAACATAATAGATGGAGAAAATATTGAAATTGTCAATGATTTAATTATATTTATATCTATAATAAACACTCATAATAGTATCTGTCAAGAAATCAAAAGGTGTGTTACATTTGAGGAAATATGCTGTCAAGGACCTCTCAAAATTCTAAAGAGCAATGGTATCAATGTAGAGACTATGGTGTGTCTGATCCAAGCCATGGTATTTTGGGTTGCTTCATATGTTTGTTTAAGTTAAATAATGGGTAAAGATGACAAAAGAAGAATCTATGCCTTTGAACTGTGATAATGTTAAAGGATATTGAATATACTGTGGATGGCTGAAAACAAACAAGTCTACCTTGGAGGAAGTACAGCCAACTTGCTGCGTGAAGACAAGGATGGTGAAACTTCACCTCATATACTTTAGGCATATTGTTAGGAGAGTTCAGTCCTTGGAATAAGACATCATGCTGGGAAAGCTGTAAGATCAGAGAAAGAGGGGAAGAACCTTAACAAGATGAATTGGCAGTAACAATGGGCTCATACCAGAGGTCTTGAGTATGACACAAGACAGGACAGGTTTCTGACCTGTTGTTACAAGGTCTCTATATGTTGTAGTCTGCTTGAGGGCATGTACTCTTAGTTTGTTAAATCCTCATGTGATCCTTTATGAAACATACTATTTCTAAATATATAAAATAAGTCATAGAGTTGTTGTTGTTATTAAGGGTCATTGAGTTGAGTATGACTCGTAGTAACCCTGTGAACAGTGAATCTGAACCCTGTTCTATTCTGTGCTATCCTCACAGTCTCTGACACATTCAAGCACAGAGTCATTGTGTCAATCCACCTGGCTGAAGGTCTTCCTGTCCTTAGTCATTTCTCTACCTTTGCCTAGGATGATGTCTTTCTCCAACCAATGTGCACAAAGTATGCGAGATGAAGCTTTATCATCATTGGCTCCACCAGCACTTTGGCTGCACTTTCTCTAAGACATATCTGTCTGTTCTTTCAACAGTCCATGTAATATTCAGTACTATTCTCCAACATCGCAGCTCAAAGGCATCATTTCTTTTTCTGTTATCTTTACCCATTGTCCAGCTCTCAGATGCATATCAAATGATCAAAAAGTCATAAAGTAGATAAGTAAATTGCTCAAGACCTCATACCTAGAGAGATTTGGAGAAAGCTATTAGTTCTTTCATCCCCAAAATCGAAGATATGGAGCAAGCTTTCTCTATGATCATTATTTATGTTGGAAGATAAGTAAAAGAAGATGAGGAGGATACTTTAGGATGGCTTCAAATTGTTAAATAATGTATGTGTATTTTAGCAGTTGAGTTATTTGGTGAAATCTGAAAGACCAAAGTTTAGGATAATTCTAGATGTCACAAATAATCCTGGAGTAAGAATTTATAACTATCCATGACTAGTAGTATAACATGAAGGCCAAACACAATATCTTTGGAACCAGATACAAATTGGTTAACTGAGATTGTTATTTAAGACTTTTACTTGTTTTGTCAATGTATGCTGTTGAATCATAACTGACTCATCGCTGACCCTTTAGCAGGTTTTCAGAGGAAGTAAAGCACACAGAAGATTTCCATCCCCTTCCCATGGAACGGCTGGTAGACTCGAACCATGTGCCTTTGAGATTATAGTGTAGGTGCTTTTTTTGTTAGTTGTTGTCAAGCTTATTACTTATGGTAACCCAATGTTTCTTATGCCCATTCCATATAGGATTGTAACCATTCCATATGTTGTTGTTGTTGTTATGTGCCGTCGAGTCGCCTGCGACTCATAGCGACCCTATGTACAACAGCCCTAAACTCCG
>NW_006399791.1:12769970-12787417 GCF_000299155.1 Elephantulus edwardii | reverse complement strand
TTGTTGATAAATCGTCCACCAATCCTGACCCCACATTTCTCCTCATAGAGCCCAGCCTCCTGGATAATCTGTTCTGCATATAGGTTGAAGAGGTATGGAGATAGGATGCATCCCTGGCATACGCCCTTCCCAATTTTGAACCGTTCCATATAGAACCTTGTAAATTTGTGACCTTCCGAGAAGCAGATTTCTAGGTCTTTTCCCCAAGATGTCTCTATGTGGGTTTGAACTGCCAACTTTTCAGCTACTAACTTAGCACTCAATCATGTGGATGATCCAGAGACACCTAAGATTCTATTTCTATATTTACAAAGTACTACACTTGATCTTAGCCAAAAGGCCGAGAAGCGATATATATTTACAAAGTAGATCTAATAATTCCTACACCGTGGGATTAATATGAAGATTTAATGGCACACGACATATATAGCGTTCACAACTATGCCTTTTAGTGTTCAATAAATTGAACTGAGATGGTGTTTGTAATAGCTGGAGTTGTTTATGTGGTTACAATTATATGTATTTTTACAGCAGCATTTTAATCTGGGCCTAAAAGAAATATAAACAGAAAAGAAAGTGAACAAAACCCAACACTGAATTGTATTTGCTTGTCTGTCAAAGGCACAGTGATGTCAAGGGTGGTGGTAATAATATAAGAATAGTAATAACAGCAGGAATAATAATAATTAGAAGAGGAAAGGAGAAAGAAAAAAAGCAAAGAAGAATAACTGTTTTGGGAAATGATTATTATGTTTCAAGCATGAGTTATTTGTTGCAGGTGTTATTAAGCAAGATTTGGAATCAGATAATATAAAATATAATATTTTGGTCTCGGGCTTTATACATCAGGTACAGTGAGGGGAGGAATTATAAATCCCAGTGTTTTAAAAAATAAAAACTTGTTTATCCTTTTAAAAAATTGTTTTTTAGACCATCAGACTTTGCTTTATTCTTGCAAATGACTAAGTATTGATTTTTAATTTTTATTTGGGTGAAAGGTGATTGATCTGAAAGAAAGACTTCTTTATCATCCAATCATTAATTTCTATAATATTCATCTGCTTCTTATATATTATTATTTTATACTGATTTACTTACAACGTTCATATACATATATTGTTTTACACATCGGATCTTTCCCCTTTCCCTTACCCACCCCTCCTCCACCCATTAAATTGTGTGACCTTATGATTAAGACCCCACCTTCCCCTCCTTGGATCTTTGTACTTGTTCCATAATAATGGTCTTATACAATATTTGTCTTTATGAGACTGAGTTAGTTCCCTTAGCATAATGCTCTCCAGTCCCTCCCAAGTTACACAGTAATTTACAAAACCATCACTCTTGCGAGCTGCACAGTATTCCATTGTGTGAATATAGCATAATTTCTCATCCACTTCCTAAACAACATGCCTCCAAACACTATGAACTTTGATAAATGCCAATAGTTGTCAATGGGACTTCAGGCTGTTTGTTCATAGGGTCCATGTGAAGGCAATCAACAACAACAACATTCCACTGTGGTTGGGCTTTTGGGCTGTTTCCATGTTCTTACTATGGTGAACAGCACTGCTAAGAACATTGATGTACAAGTCTCTGTTTGTGCCTCACTTCTCATTTTCTCGGGGTATATTCCAAGCAGTGGAATAGCTGTGTCATATGGAATTTCTATGTTCATCTTCTTGAGGAAATAACAAACTGCATCCCAGTGTGATTGTACCATTTCACAATCCCACCAACAATGTATAAGAGTTTCTATCTGTCCACATCCTTGCCAACATTTATTATTTGCTAGCCTGCTAATCTTGGCCACTGCTACTGGAGTAAGATGATATTTCATTGTGGTTTTGATTTGCATCTCACTTATTTCCATTGATTTGGAGCATTTCTTCATAGGTCTGTTGGTCATCCAGATGTCTTACTCTTGGAAAAGTCTAATATATTTTTAAAAATATGTCTTAAGTATTTCAAATTAATCAATTCTGTCACAGAGGACTCTTTTATGTAAATGAAGATTTGTCTTTGTGTGAATAGACGATGTGTCAAATATATCTTCAGTATTAATATACCAATATTGTTTATTGAGAATATTCCTGTTGCACTATTAAGGGTATTATGAGTATTATCTCAATCTTTAAATCAAGGATTCTCCCAAGATAGAGCTAACACTTTCTTCCTTTTCCCCTCTCTCTCCCCCCCTTTTTTCTTTCCTTTCAATCATGTGTGTGCATGTGGAATTTGAGTGAACATTTATGAAACAAATTGATTTTTCATACTCATCTAGTTTTTAATTTTGTAGTTAAAATTGCAATTTTTGTAATTTTGAAATGAATGCTACCCACAATGCAATCACATTTTATCCACTTTTCCCCTGTAGCTCTTATTTCTATTACCATATGTTCATCTTGTCTGTCTGCCTATATTTGCCGTTACCTCTATTTACTGGGTAACTCTGTGTCTTCCCTAAAAAAGTAGTATTGTGCTCATCATCCTCTTATTGCATATTTCCTTTCCCTTCAATCATCCGCTTCCTAAATCACACGTCTCTGGAAACTCTATGAACTTTGAGAAACGACTATAGTTACAGGAAAGCTTCAAGTCTTTTGATCATAGGGTTGCTATGAGTCAGTCATGCTCTACTCAACAACAATCAACAACAACAACAACAACAGAGAGCTCTAGTGGATTATTGTTGAGTGCCAAGGAGTTGACATAGACGCATGGCGACTTTGTGAACAACAGATCCAGCTCTGTCCTATCATTTGCTATCCTCACAATCTCTGACACACTCAAGCCCATTAATGAAAGTCACTCTGCCAATCTACCTGCTTAAGGGTCTTCCTTTCATTCACCTTCCCTCCTCCTTCTTAAACAGAAACCTCTCTTAGCACATGTCCAAAGTATGTGAGATGAAGCTTTACCATCTTTGCCTACAAGGAATACTTTGGCTGCACATTTTCCAAGTCATACCTGTTTGTTCTTTGGCAGTCCATGAGATTTTTCCATACTTTTCTCCAATACGTCAGTTCAAAGATGTCGTGATAGCTGGAGAAAAGATTGAAACTGTCACCTTCCTTGAATCCACAATCAATAGATTTGGTACCAGTTATAAGGAGATCAGCAAACGTATTACACTGGAAATGTCTGTAGTCAGTGAACTCTCTAAATTACTGAGAGGCAATGATGTCAGTTTGAGGAATAAAGTGCACCTCATTCAGGCCATGGTCTTTCCATGCATCTGGTCTTTCTATGCATCTGGGAACTGAAAAAAATTAATGTTGTTGTTGTTGTTCTGTACCATTGAGTTGGAACTGACCCATTGCTGACCCTTCAGCAGGTTTTTGTTTGTTTATTTGTTGGTTTTTTTTTTAAGGTTTCCAGTCATTCATTGTTGCACTTTTCTTGCCACCCACACCCTCCCCCTCAATTCACACTTCTTGGAAAAGAAAGGAAAAGAAAAACTCTTTCATTGTTATGCAATCCCTCCCCCACAAGTCCACTCCACAATGCAGCCTTCCCTCTGGACTTTTGTAATGACAAGAATACCCATTCATATGTCCCTTTTAAACAGTTCTCTCCCTCATCTGTTTCAATGCAATTTACATCATTTCTCCCCTCCTTTTCTACCTTCCCTCAACCTTGATGTCAGTCCAGTTTTACAACAGTGGCCCTATGGAATCTATGTTCTTTTGTGGCTGAGATATTTGACACAGCATAATGTCCTCCAGGGTCATCCATTTTGCATAATATTTCATGAATTCCTTGTTTTTAATGCTACACAGTACTCCATTGTGTGAATATACCAGAGTTCATCTATTTGTTTATTGATGGGCACTTGGGTTGCTTCCGACTCTTTTCTATTGTGAACAAAGTTGCAATAAATATGGGTGTGCACATATCTGCTTGGGTGACATAAAGTTGATGAAAACCTCCAGCAGGTTTTCAGAGGCAGTTAGGCACAGGAGGAGGCTTTCCATCCTTCACGCGCAGAGCAGCTGGTAGCCTTGAACCACATGCCTTTGAGATTGCAGCACAGCTTCTTGCCACTAGGCTGCCAGAGCTCCCAAAGATTGACAAAAGAAGAATTGATGCCTTTGAACTGGTTGTCGAGTGGTAAGGAAAGGGGCAACCAACAGAAAGGCACATGGTTTCAATCCATCAGCTTCTCTGTGGGACAAAGATGGACAATCTCTTCCTGTGCTTTTTCTGCCTCTCAAAATCTGCTGGAGCTTCAAGTATTGATTAGGTACATTTAGGTAATACACAAAAATAACATTATTTACTAATTTTTATTCATGTTTTCCTCCCTTCGCAACCTTAGTGACCCCTGGAAGCCTAGCAATTTTGTTTGATCACCATTGATGTAGCCCCATATTGGCCTTCTGTTTATTCTTTTCTATGAATTAATCTTTCTTTTTCACTTATTTCCATAATATTGTCCCCAATATATTATTGGTGTTGTTGTTATATGCCGTTGAGTCACCTGCAACTCATAGAGACCCTGTGTAGAACAGCCCTAAACTCTGCTCTATCCCTCGCCAATCTTAGAGTCTTTGACACACCTATCCCCATTACCCCAGTGACTGAATCAATCCACCTCATCAAGGGTCTTCCTCTCCTGTGCTGTACCTCCCAAACATGACATCCCTTTCCAAGAACTGATCCCGGCTTGCAACATGTCCTAAGTATGTCAGAGAAAGCTGCAGAATCCTTGCCTCTAAGGAATAGCCTCGTTTAATCCTCTGCAGAACGAACATGTTTGTTGTCCTAGCAGTCCATGGTATATTCAATACAACTTTTCAGCACCACAGCACAAAGGCATCAATTTCCTTCTAACATCCCTAGTCATTGCCCAGCTCTCTGATGCATAGCAAGTAACGGAAAAGACCACGGCCTGTATCAGACACACATTAGTCTCCAGACTGACATCGTTGTTCTTTAGCACTTTGTTGATGTCTCTGACAGCAGACTTTCCCAATGTAATTAATCTTTTAATTTCCTGGTTGCTGGTACCAAGAGTGTTGTTTGTAGAGTCAAGCAAACTGAAGATGTCAACAATCTCAATCTCTTCACCATCCATCTTGATGTTGCCAATCGGCCTAGTGGTGAGAATCTTGATGTTGAGTTTCAATCCATATTGAAAGCTGTAGTTTTTTACCTTCTACAGTAAGCCCTTCAGGTCCTCCTCAATTTCAGCAAGCAGGGTTGTGTCATCTGCCTAAGGCAGACTGTTGATGAGTCTATGTCCAATCCTGATGCCACATTTCTCCTCACAGTGCCCAGCCTCCCGGATAATTTGTTCCACATATAGACTGAAAAGATATGGAGATAGGACACATTCTTGATGCACAGCCTTCCCAATTTTGAACTATGTATTGTTTCCTTGCTCTGTTCTGACAATCATCTTTTCTTGATTCAATTGTAGGTTTTGAATAATAAGCACAATCAAGTAGTGTTCTGAGATTCCCATTCTTCTCCGCATCAGCCACAGTTTGTTGTGATCCACACTGTCAAATGCCTTTACATAGTCAATGAAACACAGATAGACATTCCTCTGGTAATCTCTGCTTTCAGCCAAGATCCATCTGACTTTAGCTATAATATTCCTAGTGCCACAACCACTTCTAAATCCAGCCTGCACTTCTGGCAATTCTCTGTTGATGTGCTTTTCCAGTCTTTTTTGGGTAATTTTCAGCAGAATTTTGCTTGCATGTGATATCAATGATACTGTTTGATAATTTCCATGCTCTGTCAGGTCATTTCTCTTTGGAATGGGAACAAATATAATTCTCTTCCAATCAGTAGGCAAGGTGGTTGTGGTCCAAATTTCTTGGCACAACTTGGTGAGCACATCCAGGACAGCATCTGTTTCTTGAATTTGTCAATCAGTATGCCATCAATTTCTGGGGCCTTGTTTTTTGGCTATTGTTTCAGAGAAGCTTCACCTTCTTCCTTCATCACCACAAGCTCTTGCTCACACATTATTTCATGAAATTCTTCTGTGTCTACCAATTCCTTTTGGTACAAAACTCTGTCTACGCTTTTCATTTTCTTTTAATGCTTCCTGAATCATTTAATATTCTACCGAAAGAATCCTTAACTATTGCAACTCAAGGTTTGAATTTGTTCCTCAGTTCCTTCAGTTTAAGAAATACTGAGCAAGTTTAACCCTTTTAATTTTATGACACCAGCTCCTTGCACATTTCATTATAGTACTCTACTTTGTCTTCCCACACTACTCTCTGGAATCTTCTGTTCAACTCCTTAATTAATATCTTGATTTCTTCCCTTTGCTTTGGATTCTCGGAGCTCCAGTGCAATAATTAGAGTTTCTTCTGACATCTTTCTTGGCATTTTCTTCCTCCTCTGTCTTTGTAATGACCTCTTGCAATCTTCCTGGTTAATACTCTTGATATCGCCCAACAGATCATCCAAGTCTTCGCTCATTAATGTCCAATATCTCAAACTTGTTCATGAGATGGTTTTGAAATTCATATGGGATAGATTCAAATATTGAATCCTTTGGACTTGTTTTAATTTTCCACAGCTTCAGCTTGAACTTGTGTATGTGTAGTTGGTGGTCTGTTTCACAATCAGCACCAGGCCTAGTTTTCACAGCTGATATTGAGCTTCTCCAGCAATTCTTTCCACAAATGTAATTGGTCTGATTCCTATGCATACCATCAGATGAAGTCTATGTGTATAGCCTGTGTTTATGTTTCTTATAAAATGTATTTGCAATGAATAAGTCGTTGATTGTGCAAAATTCTATCATTCTATTTCTGGCCTCATTTCTGTCACCAAGTCCGTGTTTTCTAACTGCTGATCCTTCTTCTCTATTCTCAGCTTTTGCATTCCAGTCATCCATTATTATTAATGCATCTTGATTGCATGTTCGATCTATCTCCGACTGTAAAAGTTGGTAGAAATCTTGTTTTCTCCTCTTTGGCTCTTGTTGTTGGTGCATATGTTTGAATTATGATGGTATTCACTGGATTTCCTGTATGCATATGGATATGATCTTGTCACTCACAACATTGTATTTCAAGACGGATCTAGAAATGACTTTTTTAACTTTGATAGCAACCCCAATTTTTCTTCTCCTATTCATCTCCATTGGAATGAGGAGTGGCATCCACTTCCATAATAGCTTGCCTCCGGAAACCCTATGAACCTGGAAAGAGGATGAAAGGCACCCAAGTGTCGAGGACTCTCCTCCATAGGGTCGCTATGAGTCGCCTGCGACTCGACGGCACTTAACAACAACAATAACATTCATCTCCAACATAGTAGATCATATAATCCTCTGACTCAAAATGTCCCATGCCAGTCCATCTCATTTTGCCAATAGCTAGTATGTCAATATTTATGTGTTCCATTTCCTTCTTAACAATATCCATTTTTCCTACAGTCATGGTTCCTACATTCCATGTTCTAATCACTAGTGTCTATTTACAACTGTTCCTTCTCCTACGTGTTTCCATACTCGAGGGCTTAGCCTCAGTTGCCATATCTCCTAGTCTAAGTGTATTCTGTTGTACAAGGCTCTGTTAAAAACCCTATGTACAACAGAACCTCAATACATTAGCAGCCCATACATAATTAACTTTCTGAAAAGCAATGATGCTATGTTTGAGATGGTTATAACACTCGTCATACAGTAGCAGCAATATGTCTTCACCCTCACCTAAGCATACTTGGGATGCCAGTGAAAGCAGAGAGTATGTGAGGGCCAGGTTATTCAATGGAATGGACACAAAGCCAGTTATATGGATTATAGAGAAGAATGGCTTTTGTTAACAGCACCGGTAACAGAAAAAAGAAAAACAGAAATAAGCTAAGGGCTGTTAAATACTAGCTTAAATCACACTATGAAACTTGGAGTGTCTTTCTAACAGCTTTAATGAGACTCTCATCTCTTGCAACCACAGGGCATTCAGTACTGGAAACTAGGTACAGAGTGTAATTGTAAGGGCTGTAGGGCTCAAAATAAATCTGAATGTTCTTCTTCAATAGCTCACTTATCAAAAAATGGAGCCTTGAGAACCAAAGAGACTTAGGATAGGGACATTTGGAAGGACATTCTGAGAAATATTTAATGCTCTAATTCTTCTGAATTCTCCAGGCCCTTAAAGACAACCCTCTCCCACTTGTTGCAGTAAAACTGTCTCTCTGGCAGGCTCTTTGCTCTGCCTCAGTGTTTATAACATCAGAAGGCAATTTGAAAAATAATGCTGGTACAACCCAAGATTCCTTCTAGTATCTTCCAAAGATCCAGCCCAATAATAAGGAATATGTCTTAGCACAACTCAATTAAGAAAATAAACTTTTGTTTCACATTTTTTTAACATGGGAACAATATGGATAACTTGTAGTAAGTTGGCCAGGTAGCTTTCTTCCCCCTCTGCCCCCTCATCCCGGGGTGTGTGTGTGTGTGTGTGTGTGTGTGTGTGTGTGTGTGTGTTCTGCGTAGATGAGAGATTGCTCTTCCAGGATTGCATCTGTCTGCTGAAATATCTAAATTGGTATTTCCTAGAATCTTATTTTCTGCCAGTGTTTTCAGTGAAGCTTGGAGTTCTTCCTTTAGTAACATTGGTTCTTGACCATCTACTACTTCTTTAAAGGTTCAACATCCAGCCATTTATTTTGGCATCATTGTATTATTCCTTCCATTCTCTGACACACCTTGCATCATTGCACAAATACAGTGAAATGGATAAAATACCTGCCCATTGAATCCTTGAGAAATACAATTTATGGCTTGAGTTTCTCTTCAATTCTTTCAGCTTGGGAAAGGCTGGCTGTTCTTTTGTTTTTGGTTTTCCAACTTTACTTCATTTCACATTTTATTCTAATGCTTTACTTTCATACCTTGTCTGGCCCTCCTTTCTCAGTTGTTAGTGTTCAATGCATCATATCTGTTCTTGAGGTGCTTTCTAAATTCAATAGGATAAATTAAAGGTTAGAATTTGATCTGTTAACTTCTTACAATTGTTCGCAGCTTCAATCTGAACTTGTACATGTTGGTATGCTCCACAGTTGGCACTTGACCTTGTTTTGACTGCTCATAGTGAGCTTCTCTGTTGTTTATTTACACAGATGTAGTCAATGTGATTCTTTGATATTCCATTAGACAAGGTCTACATGCATATTTACCATTTATATGTTTTTTAAAGCAGTATTTGCAATGAATAAAAAATTGATTGTGTGAAATACAAAAGCAACCCTAGGAGGAGCCAACCCAGTCATGCAATCATAGGTCTAACTTCTGTTAAAGTAATTTTTTCCTGTTACAATGTCTTTCTTTGTTTCCAATTTTTGCATTCTATTCAGCAATTATTATTAGTGCATCTTTATTACATGTTTGATTATATCAGACAGCTGAATTTGATAGAAATCGGCAATATTTTCATCTTTGGCTTAAATACTGGGTGTGTGGTTTATAAAATAATAGTTATAGTAACATATTTTCTTTGTATGTTTGTGGATCCTATCCTACTAGTGATACTACTGTAGTTTAGGATAGATCTTCAAATATTTTTATGGTAATGATTATGATGCCATTTTTTTCTATTTGTCATTACTAGTATAGTAGATCATGTGATTATCTAATTCAAAATGGCCAAACTAGCCCATCTCAGCTCATTAGTGCTTAGAATGTTGGTTTTCATGCATGTGATTTCATTTTTTAACATTTGCATCTCTCCCAGATTCAGGTTCTAGTTATGAATGGAAGTTTCTAGCGCTTTCTCTGTACTTTGTGTCTTGTCATATCCGCAAATGAAAGTCCTTCAGTGGGTGAAAGCTTTACTTTGGAAAGAAATACATATGCTCAAGGTTGACCCACTTTGGGAAGGCAGCTCTTTCACACTGGCATTTTGAATGCTTTCAAATTTAATGAACTCATTTTCTGGCACAATATGGAGCAATGTTCTGGTGCTAATCACAGAGCTTTTGAGAGTCTATTATTTTAATGGATAGCCAAGCTTGTAGTTTCCTGGAAGTTCTGCTTAAACCTGTCCTCCTTGGGTGACTACTGGTATTTTAAATATTGATGATAAAGCTTTCAGTATTAGAACAAAATATAAGTCACCACAATATGAAAACAATGACACACTAGAAATGGTAAAATATTACCAAAGGTTATATAAAGATGACTAATACATTGTACATTGACATGGTAAAATATTACTAAAAGTTATTTAAAGATGACTAGTACACTAGTACACTGACAAAGAACTGCCAGAAATTGAAGCTTGATTCAAAAGAGGTCACGGAACAAGTGGTATCATGCTGATGTCAGCTTGGCTGAAAGCAGAGAAGATCAAAAGTATTCAACTATGTGGATCATAATAAACTATGTATAATAGTGAAGAGATTGGGAATCCCAGAACATTTAATTGTGCTCATGTGAAAGGTGTACATAAACTAAGGAGTTGTTAAAAAGAATAAGGGGGATCTGCAAGGTTTTAAATCAGAAAAAATAAGTGTCAGTGTGTCTATATTTTCTAAAGATAAGTGTGTCTATCATGTCTCTATATCTACTTAATCTGTATGCTGAGCAAATCATTTGCAACTGGACTGTATGAAGAAGAATGTAACATCAGGATTGGAGAAAGACTCATCAACAATCTGTATTATGCAGATGACACACCTTGCTGGCTGTAAGTGAGTAAGACTTGAAATACTGCATAAGATCAAAATGAAAGACTTTATTATAGATTATACATCAACATCAAGAAAATAATAGTTCCTGTAACTTGACCAATAGGCCACATCATGACAGATGGATAAAAGAGTGATGTTGTCAGTAGTTTCTTCTAACTTAGATCCACAATCACAATTTACAGCAGTAGCAGTTGAGAATTCATAAAACATCTTATATTGTGTAAGTCTGCTGTCAAAGATCTCTTTAAAGCATTAAAGAATAATTCCTAAAGAATGGCAGTTTAGAAATTCAGATGCACTTGAGCCAAGCCACAATATTTTCATTTCCTTCCTATGTATGTGCGAGTTGGGCAATGAATAAGGAAAACCAAAGAAGAATTGATGGCTTTGAATTGTGGTGTTGGCAAAGAGTTGTGAATATACCGTGAACTGACAAAACAAACAAACAAAACAAAAAAAAACCCGAAACATGTATCTTGATAGAAATGGACAGGGTACGTCTTAGAGGCAAGGCTAATGAAACGTCATCTCACATATTTTAAGCATTTTATGAGGAGGGATCAAGACCTGGAAAAAGATATTTTGCTCAGAAAATTAGAAGATCATCAAAAGAGAGGAAGAATCTCAAAATGAGAGAGTAACATAGCAACTCAACAACCAGCTAGTCCCTGGAGGGGCTTGTGAGGATGATGTAGGATAGTGCAATGCTTCAGTCTGTTGCTTCGAATATCACTATGAGTTGTAGTGGATTTGATGGCAATTAACAACTGTCTCTGATTCGAAAAGATATAACCTACTTCTTAGCTAACTAGTTATCTAACCAAAATATCATTTGGTTATGAATTTAAAAGATATCTGTGCTTTCCCTCACCTTCCCACCCACCCCCCCACCCCCCCCGTTTTAGAAGTTAGCAGTCTGGATTCAGTGTATAGTTTGGAAGATAACATCGAAAGTGTCATTGTTATGTGTTGTCAGGTCAAAACTCGCCCACAGGTGACATTCCAGAAGATTTTAAGAGGCAAAAAATCCCATGGAAGTTGATTGCTCATCTTTCTCCCACAAAGCAGCTGGTGAAATTGCATTCCTTTGGGCTGGCAGTGAAACTACAACTCCTGACCACTCATAAGGGTCAGGGGTGGTTATCCTGCTTTGTTTATTTCAACTTCTACAGCTAAACAAAGCAAGATACTGTAATGAAATGTGCAGAGAGCTGGAGTCAGAAAATCAAAAGGGCCGGACTCGCTCAGTGTTTCTTAAACTGAAGGAGCTGAAAAACAAATTCAAGCCACGGGTGACAATACTTAAAGATAGTTTGAGTAGAGTGTTGAATGACCCAGGAAGTATAAAAAGAAGATGGAAGGAGTACACAGAGTCACTGTATCACAAGGAATTGGCTGACACAGAGGAACTTCATGAAATAACATATGAGCAAGAACCTATGGTGATAAAGGAGGAAGTTCAAGTTACTATGAAGGAATTGGCAAAAAATAAGGCTCCAGGAGTTGACAGCATATCAATTGACTTATTTCAACAAACAAACGTTGCCCTGGATGTGCTCACTAAGTTGTGCCAGGAAATCTGGAGGACAGCCAGCTGGCCAACTGATTGGAAGAGATCGATATTTATTCCCATTCTAAAGAAAGCTGACCCAACAGAATGTGGAAATTATCGAACAGGATCATTGATATCACATGCAAGCAAGATTCTGCTGAAAATCATTCAAAAACATTTGGAACAATATGTCAACAGAGAGCTGCCAGATGTGCAGGCTGGATTTAGAAAAGGTCGTGGTACTAGGGATATTATAGCTAATGTTAGATGGATCTTGGCAGAAAGCAAAGAATACCAGAAGAATGTCTGTCTGTGCTTCATTGACTATGCAAAGGCTTTTGACTGTGTGGATCACAACAAGCTCTGGCTGACTCTGAGAAGAATGGGAATCCCAGAACATTTGATTGTGCTAATGTGAAACCTATACTTGGACCAAGAGGTAGTATCAGAACAGAGCAGGGAGACACTGGATGGTTCAAAATCAAGAAAGGGATCCATCAGGGATGTATTTTTTCTACATACCTTTTCAATCTGTATGCAGAACAGATTATCTGAGACGTTTGGCTGTATGATGAGGAATGTGGCTTCAGGATTGGTTGAAGAGTTATCAACAGCCTGCGTTATGCAGATGACACAACCCTGCTTGCTGAAACTGAGGAGGATCTGAAGCACTTGCTGCAGAAGGTCAATGACTGCAGTCTTCAATATGGATTGAAGCTCAATATCAAGAAAACAAAGATTTTCACCACTGACCAATTGGCAGCATCAGTATGGATGGTGAAGAGATTGAGATAGTTGACAGTTTTTATTTGCTTGGTTCCACAATCAACATCTTGGTAACAGCAGCCAGGAAATCAGGAGACAAATTGCATTGGGAAAGTCAACTGTGAGGGGCCTCTGAAGAGTACTGAAGTGCAACGATGTCAGGCTGGAGACTAAGGTATGCCTGATCCAGCCTATGGTTTTTTCAATTACGTGCTATGCATCAGAGAGTTGGAAAGTGAATAGGGATGATAGAAAGAAAATTGATGCTTTTGAGTTGTGGTGCTGGAGAAGAGTGTTGTATACACCATGGACTGCTAGGAGAACAAACAGGTTTGTCCTGGAGAGGATGAAGCCAGAATGTTCCCTGGAGTCAAGGATTCTGAAGCTTCTTCTGACATACTTTGGGCATGTTGCAAGGAGGTCCTTGAAGAGGGACATCAAGTTTGGGAGAGCGGAGCGACTGAGCAGGAGAGGAAGACCCTCGATGAGATGGATCGATTCTGTGAGTGGAGTGGTGGGAATAAGTGTGTTTGAGACAGCGAGGTTGGCACAGGATAGAACGGCATTTAGGGCTCTTGTACACAGGGTCACTATGAGTCACAAACTACTCAATGGCACATAACAACAACAGCTAGAAATCCTTAGAGTTTCTGGGTTTATTGATATTCCTTTATCCACATTCTTTTGATAGAGTCTCACTTCCTCATATTTTATTTTATACTTAATTACTTTCATTTTGTTACCTTTCAAAATTTAACAGGTTATTAAAAAAAGTTGGCAGGTTAAAATGCATCCTACAATAATAGGATCTTATTAACGTAGCAAAGCAAATCCTGTTCTCCAGTAAAATTACATTCACAAGTATTAGGTTTGGGATTCCAATTTATTCTTTTGAGAGGACAAAATCCATTCTATTGTGGCCCAAATGTGAGAGAATTTGAAGTATGTTGCTAATAATTTTGTGTGAGAGGCAGGAGAATGTATATGAACACTGGTTTTTGCCTCGATTAGAGTTTTAAGAATATAAAACTGGATAGGTAATTAAGAATATAAAACTGGATAGGTAGTATTTGTTGGTAGGAGAGAATTCACTTGAGACTCTGGGTTTAATGTTCTGTCAAAACACCAAAGTTCACCACAGTGATATAAACAACAATGCCCACTATTGTCCAGTGTGCGTTTGGAATTTGCACTCATGGTGACACTTCTTCTGGCCTCCAAAGCTGGGAACAATTCAAGAGAAGACTGTCTATCTTACTCCAATGGAGTGATTGTTGGATTAGAACTACAGACTTCTAATTAGCTATCTTGGAGCAATAGCACCACAGTGGCTGCTTAAATAAAAGCAAATTAAGTTTACTGATGTATAGAGACCACTTGTCCAGGAAACATACACCATCACAAAGTGAAAAAAAGCTGCTTTGCTGGACCATAAAATGGAATTCATTTTTATATTGTTAGGTGCAGTAAATAAAGGTTATAAAATTTAAAATTGACTGAAAGGCCATTAAGGGAGTTAAAGATGGAATACCTAGAAGGGAGAATTTGCCAGTGCTGCATCCATAACACATAAGTGGGATTAGCGGGACTACATGATTGGTCAAAGGTACATATCATTTAATTTAGTGCAGGACTTCATGAGATTTCTCATCATGTCTATTCTGTATGTCTGCCAGAAATATTTATTAATAATGCTATATCTTAAGAGTTTCTAGGTACATACTATCTCTTCTTGTTTCTATAGGTCTGTAATGAAAAAAATCTTTTGTAATCTAGATTAGGTATCCTGAACCTGTAGCTGATCCCCCTGCCCCCTGTAAGTTTTCAGAGGCTGTAAGTTGCACAGAAAAAGACTGGCCCATCTTTTGTCAATGAAGCACTTGGCGAATTTGAATTGCATGACTCTGGGTTGGCAGTGCAGCTCCTTACCACTAAGCTATCCACACTCTGTGTGACATTGGGGCTAACTAGCAGTTCGTCTTCCTTGCTTATTTCAACTTCTAGAAGCTAGAAATCCTTGAATTTTCTGGGCTGCTGAAAAAATAAATACTGTCCTTGAGGCATGTTGTCCAAGTTAACATGAGGTTTAAAGAAATTGTCATTTGGAAACCAGCTTTTAAAATAAACCTAATATGAATTCCAGATTCTTGTAAAGATTTAAAATGTAATTAAAGGCCTTATGCTTACATTTTCTATTTATACTAAAAATGTTATATTTTAGAATAAGAATTAAAATAAGAATTAAAGACTAAAGAAAGGAAGGGGTATCAAAATCATATCACCATTGCATAAAAATAATTTCACAAAATTCAACACTTAATGGTAAAATCTCTTAGCAAGTTAGTAATAGATACAGAAGAATTAACTCAGTTTGATAAAAACATCTTCAAAAAGCCTACAGATGAAGTCAGACTGGGTGATAAAACACTGAATGTTTCTCCCTAATATTGGAAACAAGTCAGAGATGTAAATCTCATAATTCGCCGTATCAAAATGTCTTTAACAATAAGGCAAGGAAAAAGGAATAGAAGACATGTAGACCAGACGAAGATGAAAAATTGTTCTGTGTCTGACATTGCATTCTGTGTAGAAATTGCCACAAAATTGTTAACACCTTCCAACAAAGAATACTTACAGAACTTCTAAGATCAGCAAGGTTACTAGGGACTAGATCAGCACATAAAAATCACTCACATTTCCTTGTTCTAACAATAACATTCAGAAAATAAAATCAAAACGATAATGCTACTATAATTGCTCCAGAAAAAAATGAAATCACTATTAGCATATTTAACAAAAAATGTACAGAATTCAAATGCTGAAAAGTAGAAAATATTAATGACAAAAATTGCAGAAGACAAATAATTAGAGAGGCATATTTAATTTATGAATTAGAAGAATATAGTAAAAATATGATTATTCTTCTCACACTGCACTATGATTTAAATGAAATTCCTATAAATAGTCCAGCAAAGATTTTTGTTTCATTTTTCCTGTTTTGTAGACATAGATGTGCTCATTTCAAGGTTTATATGGAGAAGTATAGGACCTAAGAGAAGTGAAGTAGTGCTCATGATTAAGAGAATAAAGTGAAGAACTCACTCTCCTTGATATTAAGACTTGGTGTAGCTATAGTCGTAAAGACAGTGTAGTATTGGCAAAAGATGAGACACTTAGATCAATGAAATGAACACATTCAACCTTTGTTTGGCAATGGCTCTAAGGAAATTCAGCGGAATAAAGGCAACCTTTTCAATAAATGGTACTAGAGCAATTGGGCATCTGTAGGCCAAAAATTAAAAATAAATAAAAATTTCAACTTATACCTCACATCTTACAGGGTCATTCAAAATGGACACTGAGTGCAAATGTAAATGAACAAAAACCCTTTATAAATAAAATCATAGATAATTTTGTGTATGTGTGCATGTGTTCTGAAGTCAAAGAGTCCTTAGACTTGACACCAAAAGCATTATCCAAAAGGAATAGTGACAAACTAGAATGTGTCAAGATGGTATTTTTTTGTTTTCTTTTTTTCTTTTACTCCATGAAACTACAAAAGGACAGAAAGATAATTTATAGACTTGGATATTTGTAAACAACTTATCTGGCAAAAGGTCAAATGCATAAAAAGAAGTTTCTTTAAAAAAATTATTCCTCACTCACTAACATTGTTAGGTTCCAAAACTGAGGTCCTTATGAAAAAATTGGCATTATGCGAAACTTCAGTGACTGAATACTCTGTGTGCCTCAAAAATCATACAATAACTGGCCTCAAGGGACAGCTTCACTCCTCTTCAAGACAGCTTGCCCCATTTTAAACAACAGAGCTCAGTGGATTAGCATTTGTAGCCAAGCGAGGCTTCCTCTACTCTAAGCCACAAATAATTTCTGTTTCCCAAGGAAAAAACAATCACCAACAAAATGTGCCCATGGCTTCAGTGTCTACAGCCATGTAAAAGGCAGATTTTCAGTTCTGTGGTTGAGTGGTCACTCCATGTCCTATCTGTCTCCCTCTTGTCCCCTTCTCACAGACTCACTGCCCGAAGTCTCAGCTCTGCTGCATAATAAGGCAGACACCAGCCTGTGGGTTTAGCCAAATCTGGATTTGGTGAGGCCAGGAACAGGCATACATCCTAGTGATCCAAGGCTTTGACATCTAGCCTTCCCCCTCATGTTTAATTTTTTCATAACCAAGATTGGGGGTAAAGTATGATAAGAAAGGAATCAAGAACTTAAGGCTCAAGACACTCTCTGACTCAAAACAGTTAAAGTCTTACCTGCACTGAAGGTTATTCAAGTAATTTTCTTACTATTGATGAAAATGTGCAATTCTGGCTAACAAGATGATTAATAAGTGAGCAGAAGGAGTACAGATGACAATAAGTAAATAAAAGTATCTTAAACATTAGTTAGCAAAGAATGGTCCAAAATGGCAGATTAGTAATACATAGCACCTAAT
>NW_006399791.1:12755263-12767335 GCF_000299155.1 Elephantulus edwardii | reverse complement strand
CCGTCTATTCCTGGGGTCTTATTTTTTGCTATTTCTTTCAAAGCAGCTTGAACTTCTTCCTTCATCACTCAAGGTTCTTGCTCATATGTTGTTTCATGAAATTCTTCTGTGTCTGCCAATTCCTTTCGATACAGTGACTCAGTATATTCTTTCCATCTTCTTTTGATGCCTCCTGGATCATTTAATACTCTGCCTAAAGCATCCTTGATTATAGCAACTCGAGGTTTAAATGTATTCTTCAGTTCTTTGAGCTTAAGAAATGCTGAGTGAGTTAGACCCTTTTGATTTTCTGACTCTGGCTCCTTGCACATTTCATTGTAATATTTTACTTTGTCTTCCCGTGCTGCCTTTTGAAATCTTCTGTTCAGCTCTTTAGTATCTTGAGTTCTTCCTTGTGCTTTGTCTTCTCTGTGCTCCAGTGCAATATTCAGAGTTTCTTCTCATATCCATTTTGGTCTTTTCTTCCTCTTCTGTCTTTGTAATGACTGTTTGCACTTTTCCTGAATGATACCCTTGATATCCTCCCATAACTCATCTCGTCTACACTCATTCGTGTTCAAGGCCTCAAACCTGTTCCTGAGATGGTTCTGAAATTTGGGTGGGATAAACTCAAAGTAGGAGGGAAAATACTTGAAGGATACAAGTGCCTGAGGATCCAGGCAACTATAGAATATGGGGGGTATCAGAAAAGATGCACAGAACTATTTGCCAATAGCAACCATGACTAATTTTGCAAGTAGCATTAGTGCAGTGGAGGATCTCCAACTAATTGGGATGTTGGCAGCCTCCTTACTCACATTCATGCATAGGGATGGATCCTGTTTATTGGCTGCAATCTAAAGAGTATGCTCTGGTGCCTAGACCAGGGACTGGGACATAAACACCCTTTATTCACCTGTGGTCACCATCAGGCCTCTCAGTGATCTGTGGTGCACCCTTATGTCAGCAAACCAGTGATGAGATACTTGAGACACCCTCATCTCCACATTCACCCAGCAACCAACTGTGTCAATTCCCAAGCAACAGACCTCTTGACTTAGAGTTCTGTTCAACTTAGTTACGACCATCTGGAAACCAGCAGTGTAAGCACAGAGACCCCAACACAGTGACCAATGAGAAGGAATGCCATGCCATGGTGTCCAGCAAGACATTCACCTTAGCTCATCAACAATGCCAATCAATCACATTCTGACTAGCACCATCTGCACTTCAAAAAAGATGAAAGAAAGCCTAGTGTCTAACCTCAGTGGACCAGGCAAAAATGTCACATATTCCACACCTAAACAGTACCTTTGGGACTAACATTTGCATTGAAAACCCTTGATACTCCACCATATACTGAGTAATATTCCCAGGTAGTATATGGGAGGTACTGGCCTGGCAACTAGAAAACAAACTAACTACTAGCACTATGCAGAAAAACCCTGCAGTGGTGTTAGGACTAGAATCAAGGAAAGATGTAAAAAGTTATGCTTGTAAAATTAAGCTATGAGAACCGGGAAGACAATATTAACATGCATAGAATTGGTGGTTCTGGTGCACGAGTGATGTTAAAAGTAGTGGACCCTTTGGGTGCATAAATGGCATCAGAGAACAGGGACCAGAATGAGAACCACCCACTAAACATTAAACTCTGTGGCCATCATCTCATTGGCTTGATTTGAGTACACCATACCAGTCCTGCATGGGTGGTAAAGGCAAATTGACCACACAACAGTTGTCACCCAATATCACAGAAAACCTGTTATCCAGTAAGGGAACATAAATGATCAGGAGTACACAGGATTTGCACATGGGTGAGATGTGACGTACTCACTAGTGAGAGGAAATTATGTTCAATCGACAGCTACAACCAAAATCACAATAGAATAAGAACAGAAAACAACAAAGTTTAAAATAACACGAAGAATGAAAGATATTATAAACAGATATGCAAGAAGCACAGCTCCAGCTATATCATTTTTTTAAAATAGGCACAAAACATGAATGCAATTAATAAATGTATAAATAAATGAAATTACAGTGTCTTAGTACAGCAGATAAGAATAAATCATATGAAGAAACAGGCTACGATTGTGGAAAAAATCATCCAAATAAAAGGGACGAAAACAGTCCTGAAGGAGAAATGATAGCAGGACTCTCTCATAAAAAGTAAAAGCAATATACAGGATTCTTAAAGAGAGCAAAGAAAATACCAAAAATATCCATAATAATTCGACAGATCAATGCAGGAACAAAATGATAAAATAAATCGACAACCAGAAATCCTATGTGGAGTTTATCTTTCAATATGACTTTCCTACTCATAGTTTGACCTCGCCATGTAGGTGGACAGGAATATGTGACTAGTATGTGTTAGCCTATGCATAAGACCATCGGTTATCTACCAATCCACAAGCAGATTGGGTAGTCTCACCATTAAATTAAGCAACCCAGCAGCAGAAGGAGAGACCTCCCTGCTACCTGCAAAGACAACTTACCAGCAGGAAAAGAGCAAGCAAGAGGCCCTACAGGACCACGAGCCATGGCAGCCCCAATGGAACCTTTAGGACTGCTACATCATTGGAGCTGAAGTTAAAAGTCTTTGTTCAAGTTTGTTGGACTCTTGTTGGTATAAGGGGAGCCCTGTAGTTTGCAGAACTGAGAATTTTGCAACATTGGCCCAATGCTCTGAAGCTCAAAGTTGAGATGCCTGTAAGTACATTTAGAATATTCCATAGACAGCCAAAAGAGCACACAAGTCTGTCTCAGAGGAAGTAGAACCAGGATAATCTTTGGGCAAGCGCGGTGAAACTTCTCACCTACTTTGGGATTTTATCAGGAGATACCAGTCCTGAGAAAGTTGGAGGGTCTGAGAAAGAAAGGATGCCCTTCAAGAAGATGAGTTAACATAGAGTCTATAACACTGGGCTAGAACATATCAGAGATTGTGAGAATGGTGTAGGACAGGCTTCCAATCTGTTGTTCCTAGGGTCACTATGAGTCAAAGTAGACTCAGTTGCACTAATGAACACAGTGGAGTTAATGAGTTGGAGAAACTGGATCCTTCTAGCTAAAATAAGTTTTGTGCTTTATCATATATGTATGTAGTCTACATAATTTCAATGATAGATACATAGAACAATGAAATACAATCAAGAACCCAGAAGAAATTTTGTTCTTCTGTAGTCAACTAATCTTTAACAAAGTATCAAAGTTCATTCAATGGGGATGAATAGTCTCTTTAATAAATGGTGTGGGCAAAACTAGATAAAAACTGCAGAATAAAAATGAAACAGCATCTATACTTCACACGATGCACAAAAACTGACTTAAAATGCATCAAAGACCTACATGTTAACTATAACCTTTGGCATAAGCTGAAATCTAGGAGACCTAATTTCAGCATACATATTATATCTAAATGGAACTAAAAATATATAAAATACAGAAGATAAGTTGTATAGATGATACCTCTTAGAAATAAAAAAGACAAACTCAATAACTAAATAAATCATTAAAAAGAGTTTATTAAGAGAGTTAAAAAGATGTTATAGACTGGAAATCATAATTGGCAAAGGCATATCTGGTAAGGGTCTAATCTTAAAACAGATGGAAAAATGCAGTAACTCTACACCAAACCATCAAATTATCCAAGAAAAATTGTCAGAGAATGTGAACAAACATGTGGTCAAAGAAAATATACAGGCAGTCAACAACTACACATGACAATTATTTCATGTGATCATTATTAGTCAACATAAAGTTATAAACAAAATCTAGAACAACACAATAGCTCTTTCATTTAAAAATACATTATTAAAATAATTAAACAGATAACAACAATAGTGGCAAGTTTGTTCTTTTGTGGTGTTTTTTGTTGTTTTGGGGGAAAGTGGGCATGATGTAAGGTGCTTTCAGTCAACTATGACTCATATTGTTGTTATGTGCTGTTGAGTCAACTATGACTTACAGACACCCTGTGAACAATGGTTCTGAAGCTTGCCCTATCCTGAACTAACCTCACAGTCTCAAACGTACCTGACCCCCCTTGTTGTTGTCTTAGTAATCCTATAAAAGAAAGACTGAAAGTTTGCCCTATTCTGCACCATCTTCATGATCTCCACCATATTTAAATCTATTATTGAAGTCAGTATGCAATTCCAATCATCGCATTAAAGGGAATCCCCCTTTTCAGTGACTCTTTACTTCCCCCCAGCATGATGTCTTTTCATGTGGCATGAAGCTTTACTACCGTTGCCTTCAAGCAGCACCCTTGTTGTAAAATGTGTCTGTTCTTTTGGAGGTCCCAGTACTGTCCCAATACCCTTTGTCAGCACCACAATTCAAAGGTATCAGTTCTTCAATTTTCATTGTCTAACTTTCTCATGCAGGCAAAGCAATTACAAATATCTCAGTTTGTGTTAAGTGCACCTTAGTATTTACATTCATATCCTGGTGTTTTAGTGTTTAAAAGAGGTCCTTGAAAACATAGTTTTCACCCCCTAATGGAACACACCTTTTCATTTTTTGATTGATAGATTTTGATTGAAACTCATATATTGTTAGTAAACCACTTTATAAATTAGTATTTTGTAATTAATATTTAATTTAATATTATACTTCCACCAAAAATCTAGAAATAAAAATACCTATGATCAATCATCTTAGATAGAAGAGCAGTGGCTTGAATAAACATGTTCACTGTAATATTACTTATGGAAGCCAAAAGATGGAAACAACCTAAATATCCATAATATATTAATGGATAAACAAATTATGTTACAGTATACTATGAAATTATGAAAAATAATGTGACATTCTCAAAGCTTCTGTGACATCAATGAATCTAAAGAATGTTTTGCTGAGTAAAGTAAGTTAGTCATAGCAAAAGACCATATACTCCCACTATTCTAAGAGATCATCAATAGATATGAATATCAACACTCAAGTTCTCTGGTGCTCACCAAGGATTGGAGGGTAAGGACAGAGAGGATGAGTTTCAGGACAAGAGAAGCTTGTTACTTTTGGTTAACAGCTTACTCGCTTCACACTACCTGGAGTGCTTCACATGGCTACTAGGAATAAAAAAATGGTACAACATTGCAGAGCTGTTTTAATATTTTTAAGCCTATAAATAAATGAGCATGAAAACATCAGTTCTATTCTAGGGAATTTATTACAGAAAAATGAAAAATTATTCTTACATAAAAATCTTTACAGGCATGTTCATAGCAATTTTGTAATGATCAAACTCTTGAAGCAGTCTAGATATCCTTACCCTTCCATGGGCGAAGGCCAGGAGAGAAGGAGGCAGAGGATCTCAGCACCAAGAAAAAGAAGGCCAGAAAATAATGAGAAATCACCTTGAGGGAAAGGGTGGACAGCTAATTCTGAGGGAAAATATTCAGAGCACAAAGTAAATTTGAAAATGTGTCATGCAGAGAAACTTGCAGGAAGCGAGGCAGATTTAGAGCAGCCATGCAATGCCATAACAAAAAAGACCTCACGTCATTTTGAAGCAAATGTTCTGAGGAGAGGGTGGGAATCACACAGCTGGTAGGTTGCAAAGTCCCTTTTGATCAGGAAGCTCTGGCAGCCTAGTGGTAAGAAGCTGAGGTGCAATACCAAAGGCATGTGGGTTTGAATCCACCAGCTGCTCTGTGGGAGAAAGATGGACAGTCTCCTCCCATGCAATTAACTGCCTCTGAAAACCCAGGAAAGAGTCAACGGTGGGTATGACTGTTTTGACTCAATGGCACACAACAACAGCAACAAAAAGAATGTAAGAGAGTTCTTGTGGCCTGGTGGTAAGAAGCTGTGCTGTGATACTAAAGGCACACAGTTTGAATCCACTAGCTGCTCCATGGGAGAAGGGTGGGCAAACGCCTGCTGTGTGATTAACTGCCTCTGAAAACCCACTAGAAGGTAGTTATGGGTCGGTTCTGGCTCAACAGCACACAATAACAACATGTCCTGGTGGCATAATGGGTCAAACACTGGATTTTTTTGTTGAAAAGTCAATGATTCAAACACTATAACAACTTCATATGCAAGGAGATCAGTACAGAGCAGGCATGAGAGTCTGAATTGATCTGGTGCAGACATACACGATCCAGAGTCTATCTAACAGACTTAGGATAGTTTTCACCTATAAAACAATGGAAAAGTAGTCTATTATCAAGCTTATTCTGAGTAGAAACCTACTGTCCTTAGCTTATTCCTTAGTTAAATTACACCTTGCAACATCTCAGCCAAAAACTTTCTTAACCTTGAAGGTTTTAAACTTGTTGTTTATTGTTATTGCTATGTGCCTTCCAATTGGAACCAACTCATAGCTGATCCTCCAGTAGGATTTTAGAGGTACCATGTCACACAAGAGAGGACTGGCTGCTTCTGACCTGCAGAGCAGCTGGTGGATTCGAACCATATCTTTTTGAGTTAACAGCATAACTTTTTGCCACTAGGCTAAAAGCAACAAGGTAATTTAATTTTATAGTTCCAAACAGAGTTTACCTGTTTAAAAAAGAATCTGGAAAATGATGCTGGATTTAAAGCGAGCTTTGACTTTCTTGAAATAATGAACGTTGATTGTGCTTGAAATCTAATAGCTAATCTGTCCAATAGGCCACACCAGTGACCTTTATACCAGGAATTAATAAAGCCAATGGGAGTACTAGAGAAGTGTGGTGATTTAAGAGTTATGATAATAAAAGAATCTGTTTGCAGGAGAACCAGACCTTAGTTCCTTCAATAGAAATAACTATTTCAAAGTTTAGGAAATTTAAAATACTGATTTCCTCAATTCTAAATATACATAGTTGCTTTTGTTATGTGATATCAAATCACCTGTAACCTATAGCAACCCTAGGTTCAACAACTCTGGAGCCTGCTCTATCGTTAGTCTGTCTCACTGATTCCGACACATCAACTCTCATAACCCCAGTTATTGTGTCAATCCATCTCATCTATAGTCTTCCTCTCCTGCACTGTCCCTCCACGCTTTCAAGCATGATGTCCTTCTCCAAGGACAGGTCCCTACTGGCCACATGCTCAAAGGATGTGTGAGAGGGTACTTCAAAAGCCTATCCTCCAAGAAGAAACTTGATTTCACCCTCTTGAGGATAGACTTGTTAGTTCTCTGGCTTTTCATGGTATGTTTGATAATCTCCTCTCCAGCACCACAGCACAAGAGCATCAATTCTTCTTCTGTCATCCTTAGTCATTATCCAGCACTCCGATGCATAGCAAGTAACTGCAAAGACTATGGTCTGAATCAGGCCTGTCTAAGACTCCAAACTGATATCTTTGCTTCTCAGTATTCTGGAGAGGTCTGTAACCACAGATATTCCCAATGCAATTCATCTTTTGATTTCCTGACTGGTGGTGTCAAGAGTGTTGACTGTGGATCCAAGCAAGCTGAAATTGTTAGCAACTTCTGTTTATTCTACATTTATCACAGTGCTGCCAATTGGCCCAGGGGTGAGAATCTTTGTCTTCTCGACGTTTAGCTTCAATCCATAAATGAACCTAAATATTTTTGAAGAGTGTATTCACATCCAAGATTCAGGGATTGATTGTTTCTTATAACCATTATTTTTACAAACTACTTCATCAGTCTTATTGGTGATCAAGAGAAAATAACCCTTAGTGGCCACAATATCTTCCAAAAAAATCTAGACAGTCTCACATCATTGTTCTGGGTAGTACAAATGGCTACTTGTCTGAACAATTAGGTTCCAGCAACCCAAAGAGCCTCAGAAGAAAGGCCTGAATATTTACTTCTATGAAATTATTTCATTTAAAATCCCGTAAAGCCTACTTTTGCTATGGCATGCATATGGTTGCTGTGAGTTTGAATCAACTCACTGACAACTGTTTTAGCATAAATTTGTTTATTCTATTAGAGTAATTTATTTTATCTATTTATTAATTTTCTTTATATGTTATTTTAATTACTTTTGGCTTTATAGTGCATGCGTTAATAAACAACAACCTCCAGGCAAACTGAGTCTACCATAGCTTTACTGGATCATAGTCACACTCATTTTTTTTACATATTTCCTATGGCTGCTTTTACCCTACGATCTGCATACTTTCAATATTCACTGTCAGGACCTTTATAGAAAAATTTGCTGTCTCGTGATACAATGCAACATGTGGTCAGAGGCAGAAACTGTGCAAGGAAAAAAATCTGCAGAATGTCAGAGACAGAAGGCAAGAGCACAGACAATGCTTTCTTTGGGCAAAATCCAGAAAATTTGTTTGTGATCCAATTAGAAATAAGTTCTCAAAGTTGTCTTGGATTTGAGTGTGAGAGAGACCTCTATTTCAACGCCCAGGTCAGGAACAGAATTTGACTGGCTGAAGCCCAAGCTCCCCTTTCAGGCAAGCTCTGAAATCTCTTTAGTGAAAACACGTGCTTCTTCTCTTCAGGTTCACTCCATAACCCCTCTTCCACCTTTTCAAGCATCTCCTCTCTGTGCAATCTGGGATGTAGGGAATTCTGCCATCTTCATGATGAATGGTTTCCTCCATTGAATTGCAATTACAGGTTTTAATCAGTTCATTATTCCACCTAGTTTTGGGGTTCTGACAATTATGCTGTGGAAACTAATTGAGTTGGCTTTACCTCAAGGCATTCCCAAGAGAAGAACTTCCCTTATAATTTGGGATTTTTTTTTTTGTCTGATTGGCCAACTTAACCCTAATTTCCCTGTTCCAACCCAAAAGGAAAATACTGTTTTCATATTTCCCTTTTGCAACATTCCACATTCTTTTTTTCCCTTTTCTGCTTTAAACAAGGTGTTCGCTATAAAAACACAAACACTGACTATAATATAGTGTGGTGTGTACTGAGTTTCTTATTTTCTTATGTGGGTCTACAGAGTGACTGCACAGTAAGCCCATATTCTTTTTCACTGCTTACTTTAGATCAATTAGGGGGAAATGTGTGGCATAGCTGGAAATTATATTGCTGCTTTGCAACCCTTTGTTCTTCCTGGTGCTGAGATTTTGGGGGTTGTAGAAAAGCCTAAAAATAATGCTGAGAGGGCTGTCCATGGTGGCTTTGATTGAACGAGGTCACTGTTGTGAACTAGAATCTTAGGTTTTTTGTATCTAACACAGGACTAAATCACAAAACATTGACAAGTTTTCACTGTTTTAAAACTCTCAAGTCACCAAGTCACTGGGAGAAATATATTAGCCAATGGGTAATATTGAAAAAATATAGAAAAATCGGAATGACTTTTATCACTGCTTAGTATGTGATCCCTTTATATGAGAAACTCCAGTAGAAGTTAAATTATAACTAAATGGTTGTAGGAATGTAAGAATCCCTGCTGGCAAAGCATAAAGAATGCCAGGTTAGTGCTTGGAATCTACCAGTCATTCCCAGGGAGAAGGATGGATAATCTTTTCCTGTGAGGTTTACAGTCTTGAAAGCCCAATGCAGAGTTCCTATGAGATGGAATAAACACAATAATCATGGCTTTGTTTAGGTTTTAGAATGATGAATGTAGGAATTAGGCAGAGGCAGGAGAGATGCTTGTGAGAAGAGGAACAAGCTGGCAATAGATATTCTGTTTCATCCATGTGCTACTTAAGGGATACACCACCAAATGACTAGCAAACAGCATGGTCTGTGGAAAAGCATATAAAACCAGGATAAACATCTCCGTATTGGTGTCTTTGGAGCACATTTTCTATTGAAATATTATTTCTTATTTATTTTTTATAAAATTACTTTCTTAAATCCTACAATTCCTGCTTTCTACTTGATGGACGCTTTTTTTCAGGTGGGGGTGTCTACGTTTTTACTTATTAAGCTCTAGAATATCTATTTCATTAGGATCTCCGATGGCCTAGTGGTAAAAAGTTGCATTGCCAACCCTAAGGTATACTGTTTGAACCCACCACTCACGCCAGTGGAGAAAGATGGACAGTCTCCTTCAGTTTATTGAAAACCCACAGGAAAGGCAACTCTGAGTTCATTGTGACTCAGCAGTCGACAAAAACATCAATATATAGCAAGGTTTCTTAATTTTAGCACTAGTGATATTTTGGGTCAGAGGTTTTAGTTTTGTTGTTGTACATAGGTAAGAGGATTCTTACCAATAACTTTCATTCATTCACAGGAAAAAGTTAGAAAGTAGAAAGAAAGCATCTACAACAGCACATTCAATCAAGGCAGGCCAGATCGCAGCTTCATGCCATTTGATATCCTTGCTCTGTCAATTCTTCTGGGCTTACCTTAATATAATCGTTATTTTTATGAAAAGAAAAACATAATAAAAATTTTAACTAACTCTCTAGGAGAGACACTATTTTCTTATAATTGATTAGACATGTGATCTCAGTATCTACCAAGAGAATTTTGCTCACTGGTACAGAACATCAAAATAGGGTTGGGTTGTTTTGTTTATTTTTTTTTATTGTTTTTCTTTTATGTTGGTTTGTATACAAAATTCATACATTTTGCTTTGTTTAATACACATTGTGTTTCACACATTCCTCTATTCACATTATTTCATATGATAATTTCCCTATATTTTGTTTTATGAAATTAATCATCTCTGATCCATGCTCACAATTACTGTGCCTTTTCAGGACTCCAGTGGATCTTTCCTAATTTCTAACACACACACACACACACACACACACACACACACACACACACATGCACACACCTCACCAAACTCTGTGACTTCATAAGCTTCTCCCCCTTACCACCTTCACAACTTCTCTTCCTCCTTTGGACTTTTGTACACATCTTATTAGAAATCCTTATATTTTTGCAATAATGGTCTTATGCAGTATTTGTCTTTTTGAGACTGAGAGAAATTTATGTCAACATTTTGGTATGTAAAATATCATCTATATAGCACTTGGAATCCCAAAATAATTGTGCTCATGTGGGAACTGTACAAGGGCCAAGAATAGAACAAGGGACTACTGCATGGTTTAAAATCAGGAAAGACGTGTTTCTGATAGTATTTTTCAAGTATACCCATTCAAATTGTATGCTGAGTAGATAGCCTGAAAAATAGAACTCTTTGAGGAAGGAGATGGCATCAGGCTTGTATGAAGACTCTACCTCTGATGACAGGTGCTGCTTGAGGTGAAGAGGATTTGAAACACTTACTGAAGAAGATCCTTTAATATGAGATGCATTTCACAATAAATAAAATAAAAATCCTCACAACTGAACCACTAGGTAATATTATGATTACAGGAGAAAAGTTGAAGTTGCCCAATATTTCCTTTTACTTGGTTCCACAATCAACACCCATGGAATCAGTAGTCAAGAAATCAAGCAGCATGTTTTATAGGGAGAATCTTCTACCACGAAGTGCAAATAACATCTTTAAAGAACAGAGATGTCAATATAAAGACTATTTACAACTGACCCAAGTATTTTCATGTGTGGCAAAGTTGGACAATGAATAAGGAGGACTAGTTACTTTTAATTGTTATTTCAATGAAGAATATTATCTATATCATAGGCTAACAAAAAAACAAAGAAATCTGCTTTGGAGTATATGAGATAAGGTGGGTTTTTAGAAGCAAAGATGCTGATTTTTCATATACTTGATATATGTTATCAAGAAAAGGCATCCCTGGAAAAGGACATCATACTTGGGCAAAGTAGAAGGTCAGCTAAAAAGAAACACACTGTCAACCAGATACACTGATCCAGAGATTGCTGCAATAAGAACAACAAGAGATTGAGAAGATGCCACTGAATGGGCGAGGGTTTGTTCTTTTGCATGTATGATCTCAGTGAGTTAAAATTTACCTGAAACTCTTATAAACAGTAACCAGAAGAATAACAATGTAAATCCATAATTTATTATTTTATTTTGTAACTTTATGAAAGTTCAAGATGAAGCTGAGGAAAATTAAACTGAGTCCACTGGAATCAAAACATGACTTTGAGTCTATCCCACCTGAACTTCGTAACCATCTCAGGAACAATTCTGAGCCCTTGAACACTGATGAGTGAAGACCAGATGAGTTGTGGAAGGTTATCAAGGGTATCATCCAGGAAGAGTGCAAACAGTCATTACAAAGACGAAGGAGGAAGGAAAA
>NW_006399791.1:12751239-12754358 GCF_000299155.1 Elephantulus edwardii | reverse complement strand
CAGAACAGAGCAAGGAAACACTGCATAGTTCAAAATTGGGATGGGTGTATGCCAGGGATGTGTCCCGTCTCCATACATTTTCAACCTGTATGCAGAACAGATTATCCGGGAGGCTGGGCTCTATGAGGAGAAATGTAGGGTAAAGATTGGTGGAAGATCTATCAACAATTTGTGTTATGCAGATAACACAGCCTTGCTTGCTGAAACTAAGGAGGACCTGAAATGCTTGCTGCAGAGGGTCAAGGACTGCAGCCTTCAATATGGATTGAGGCTCAATGTCAAGAAGACAAGGATTTTCACCACTGGATCAGTTGGCAGCATCAGGATGGACGGCGAAGAGATTGAGATTGTTCACAGCTTTAGTTTGCTTGGCTCCACAGTCAACACTCTTGGCTCCAGCTCCCAGGAAATTAAAAGAAGTATTGCAAAGGGAAAGTCTGCTGTTAGGGATCTCTGCAAAGTTCTGAATGGCAATGGTGCCTCTCTGGAGACTAAGGTGCATCTGATATAGGCCATAATCTTTGCAATCACTTGTTATGCATCAGAGAGTTGGACAATGACTAAGGAGGATAGAAAGGGGATTGATGCCTTTGAGCTGTGGTGCTAGAGAAGAGTATTGAAAGTACCATGAATTGCTGAGAAAACAAACAGATTCATCCTGGAGTGGGTAAAAGTGGGTGGCTCCTTGGAGGCAAGAATTCTGAGGCTTTGTCTGACATACTTTGGATAGGTTGTAAGGAGGGACCTGTCCTTGGAGAAGGACATCATGCTTGGGAGTGTGGAGGGACAGACAGGAGGGGAAGGCCCTCTATGAGGTGGAATCATTCAGTGACTGGGGTAATCAAGATGGGTGTATTCAAGGCAGTGCGACTGGCACAGGTAAGAGCAGAGTTTAGGGCTGTTGTACATAGGGTCGCTATGAGTTGCAGGTGACTTGGCAGCACACAACAACAACAACAACAACAACTACTTACTTAATATATATCTCAACTCTTGATTTAGTGATAAACTTTGAATTCGTGGCAAGAAGCTGTGCTGCAATCCTAAAACTGGGACCAGTTTTAGGCTACCAGCTGGTCTGAAAGAGGATGGGCAATCTCCTCCCATGTGATTAATTGCCTCTGAAAACTCACTAGGGAGGTCAGTTCCAACTCTACAGTATACAACAACAAAACAACACGTAAGGTGTAGAAGTTAAAATAGTAGTATTATAGTCTTTTATAATTTAGAAAGTAAAGACATGGAAAGTCCATTATGAGTGAGGTCTCCTCTTCTCCTTATAGTGTTTTCTTAGTGGAGTCTTAGATTTTCAGAAATATGTCTATCATTATAATAACTGACATGTTCAGGGTTTCCTTTTTTTAGGGAGCTCTGGTGGCCTAGTCCACAGAGTCACAGTGTTAATCCAAAGGCAACACTTGTCTGGCAGATTGAATTCACCAGCAGCTCTTCAGGAGAAAGATGGGCAATCTCCTCTAATGAGATTTATAACCTATAAAAACCCAATGGAAGGTTAGTTATGAATTAGTTCAGACTTGAAGGAAATGAGAGACTAAAATACTTATGAAACATAATGTAAGAGTCTTAAGTGTCAATGAGTTTGCACTGTAACTCCTTACTGGTAGTTACTGGAATTTTCCTTGCTCAATTAAATGATCATCTTGTTTGCAGAGTGTAATTACAAATAAAAAAAGCTGAGTAAGCACACCTAAAATCTAGCATTTCCTCTAATACAAGGGAGAATTATTGGATGTTAGAGCGAGAAGAGATCTGAAAGAACTCTGAGTCTAACAAAATCATTCTGAGATAAGGAAAATCAGTCCAAGGGCAGTGAACCAATGAACCTCTGACCAGTATTGCAACAGAGATTTTTATCTAAGAATATATATACAACTACTCACTCACTGTCATTGACTTGGAATCTTCTCCCAGCTGAAACCCAGATAGATTGTGAAGGTTATAAATTGCACAGGAGCAGGTTGTCAATCTTAGGCAATGATTTAAGCTGCCAGCATATGGTCTAGGTCACCAGAAATACATATATTTATGTGGAAGAGATTATTCAGGAGGCTGGATTCTATGAGGAGAAATGTGCCATTAGGATTGGAGGAAGACTCATCAACAACTTGTGTTATGCAGATGACACTTTGCTTGCTGAAATTGAGGAAGACCTGAAGCGATTGCTGCAGAAGGTCAAGGACTGCAGTCTTCAAAATGAATTGAAGCTTAACATCAAGAAAACAAAGATTATCACCATGGGCAGCACTGTGATAGATGGAGAAGAGATTGGGATTTTTAAAAATTTCATCTTGCTTAGATCCACAAGCAACATACTTGTAATCAACAGTCAGGAAAGCAAAATAAAAATTACATCAGGGAAATCTGCTGTAAGGGACCTCTCCAGAGTGCTGAAAAGCAATGATGTCAGTCTAGAGACAAAAATGCACCGGATCAAAGTCATGGTCTTCACGATTACTTGCTTTACATCAGAGAACTGGACAATGACTAAGAATTACAGAAGAAGAAGAATAAATGCCTTTGAGTTATGATGCTGGAGAATATTGAACATATCATGGGTTCCAATAGAACAAACAAAAGATCTGTCTTAGGTTGAAACCAAATTGCTTCTCAGAGGCAAGAATTTTTTGAAGCTCTGTCTCATGTTACCAGAAGGGACAAATCCATGGAGAAGGACATCATGTTCAAAAGGATGGAGGTACAATGCAAGAGCAAAAGACCTTGGATGAGATGGATTGACTCAGTACTGGGATAATAGGTCTGAAATTAGCACAAGACAGGGCAGAGTTCAAAGCTATTGTGTGGAGGGTCATTATGCGTCATGGTCAACTTGATGACACATACCAAACAACAAAGTACATTTTATACACACAAATACATACACATACATATATACATATACATACATATACACATATATACATGTATACACATATACGAATGTGTTATACACACACATACAAATGTGTGTGTGTGTATATATATATATCGATAGTTATAGAAAGGCATCAGGCCTTTTCTTCATAGAGTAATTATGAGTCATGCTTGACTCGACTGCAATCTACAACTCTCTCTCTCTTCTCTCTCTTCTCTCTCTCTCT
>NW_006399791.1:12749565-12751139 GCF_000299155.1 Elephantulus edwardii | reverse complement strand
TAAGGAGTTGTGCTGCCAATCCAAATGCATGTAGTTTAAATTCAACAACCGCTCCTCTGTGAGGAAAAAAAATGGGCACTCTCCTTTTTTGTGAATTACTGTCTCTGAAAACATGTTGGGTTGTGAGATATGAGTCTGTTCCACTCTTCCAACTTGACAGACCACTGTAATCTATATCTGTAGTTACAATTTCAGAGTCTTATTATTTTAGAAGGAGGTGGACAGTTCTGTTTCTTAGTCTGACTTAGTTGGGAAGGTCTGTTGAAACCTGTCCACTGTAGATGACTTGTTGGTATTTTAAATACCACTGACCTAGCTTCCAGCTTTAAAACAACATGCAAGCCATCACAGTACTGTAAACTGACACTGCTGAATATGGTGCTGTATGTAGGATGGGCCCCTGAGACTGGAAGGCACTCAAATGTGACTAGAGAAGAGCTGCCACCTCAAAATTAAGTCTACTGTCATGATGGAGAAAAGCTTCTACCTAATCACAATTCTTAATTTTCTGTCAGGAAAGAAAAAAAATGAGGAGAAACAGTTGTGAGCATCAATCAGTGATTAAAACATGGAATGATTAAGTATCAATCTAGGAAAATTGGAAATTGTAAAAAAAATTTAAACGGGACATATAGACATCTTAGCCATTAGTAAACTGAAATGTACTGTCAGCAATTTTCAATCAAACAATCACATAATCTACTATCCAGCAAATGAAAAATTAAAGAATGGTGTGGCATTTGCCCTCAAAAATTAGGATTACAACATGCATCCTGAAGTACAATGCTGTGGTTGATAGGATTCTATCCACATTAGTACAAGGAATACCTGTTAATATAATTATTATTCAAATAAGCACACCACTAAAGAAGCCTAATGTGAAGAAATTGTGGATTTCTATCACCTTTCTGCAGTCTGAAATTGATTGAACCTTTAATCAAGATGCATTAATAATATGTAGCTGGAATGCAAAGGTTGGAAATAAAGAGGGACTGGTATTTGGAAAATATGTCCTTGATGACAGAAATGAGACAGGAGATTGCATGATAGAATTTTTTACAATGGGTGTTTTATTCATTGAAAATCCTTTTAAACACCCCCCCCAAAAAAAAAACCAAGCATAAATTGTATCTATGTACATGGAATTCACCAGAGGAAGGACCTGGAAATCAGATTAACTACATTTGTGGAGGGATAGTTGGAAAAATTTGGTATCAACAGTAAAATCAGACCAGGAAACAACATGGAACAGATCATGAATTACTCATGGTTAAGTCCAAATTCAAGTTGAATATTACTGAAACAAGTCCATGAGAACCAAAATTTTACATTAAATGTGTCTCAACTGAATTTAAAAAATTTTCTAAGTATAGATTTAAGGAATTGAACACTAACAATGAAAGACCTGATGAGTTGTGGAATTACATTAGGGAGATGGAGAAATTAATTATGAGGATGGGGGGGAATGGTTAAAGTGGATGTCAGAAGAGCCTCTGAAAACTGCATTGGAATGAAAAGTAGTCAAAACAAGAGGAAAGAATATTGAGTAAGAGACTTGAACAGAAAATGTCAAA
>NW_006399791.1:12739301-12740730 GCF_000299155.1 Elephantulus edwardii | reverse complement strand
ATGACACAACCTTGTTTGCTGAAAGTGAAGGAGACTTCAAATGCCTAATGCAGAAGATAAAAACCGTAACTTTCAATATCAGTTATATCTGAATATCAAGAAAACAAAAAACCCCACTGCTGGACCATCATGATAAATTAATAAAAGATTTAAAGTTTTGATTCATTTCATTTTCTTGAATCCACAATCAATATGGAGAAAAAAAAATCAAGAGAAAAAAATCAGAAGATATATTAAGTTGGAGGTATTGGCTGTCAAGGACCTGCTCAAAGTTCTAAAAAGCAAACAGGTTATTTAAAGACTAAGATGCACCTGATCCAAGCCATGTTGGTTTTTTTCATTTGGTTCCTCTGCATATAAAAGTTGAACAATTAATAAAGCAGACAAAACAGGAATCCATTAAAGATAGAATATATTTTTGATAAAACCTGTGTTGTATGAATTATGAATTTGACTTGTGGTGTTGGTGAAGAATATTGAATAAACCGTACATTGCCAAAATAACAAAAAAACAATGTTGGGAAAGTGCAACCAGATTTTCCATAGAGATGAAAATTATGGAACTTCATCTCACTTTCTCTGGGCAAATGCTTAGGAGAAATCAATCCTCAAAAAGACACCTCATGCTGTGAAAGGTCAGAGAAGGAAAGAAGTTCCTCAACAAGATGGTTTGACACAGTGACTACTCAATAGACATGACCATGACAGAATCACGAGGATGATGTAGAAAAACGAAGGTTCAGATCTGTTGTTCATAAGATTATTATGAATTTCAGTCAGCTTGAGAGCACCTATCAACAACATAATATGTATGGGAGATCTGGTGGGATAATGGTAAAGGAACTACACTGTCAACCTAAAGGCCTATGGTTCAAATCCACCAGCTGCTCCTCAGGACAAGGATGGACACTTTTCTCCCATGAAATTAACTGCCTCTGAAAACCTGCTGGAGGGTCAGCAGTAAGTCAGTTCTGATGATACACAAAAACCTATTATTTTTCCAGCCCCACACCAAGCAGTTGGAATCCACTAGCAACTTTGCAGAAGAAAGATAAGCAATCTCTTTCTCTGCAATATACAGCCTCTTAAAACCCATTAGAAGGTCATCTGTGAGTCTGTTCTAACTCAATAAAGCAGTAAAATTAAAATATATACATACATATATGCTGTTGTTGAGAACCATCAAGTTGAAACTGACTCATAATTGATACTCCAGTGGGTTTTTTAGAGGCAGTAAATTGCATGTGAGCAGATGGCCCATCTGTCTTCCCCAGAGCAGCTAGTGGATTCAAATTGTATACCTTTGTGTTGGCAGTGCAATTCCTTGCCACTAAGCTAGCATAGTTCCCTATAAATATTATATATAAAATATTGTTGTTATGTGCCATAGAGTTGCTTGTGATTCATAGTGACCCTATGTACAACAGCC
>NW_006399791.1:12711584-12738211 GCF_000299155.1 Elephantulus edwardii | reverse complement strand
TTCTGGAGAGGGTGAAGCCAGGCTGCTCCTTGGAGGCAAGTATTCTGAAGCTCCACCTGACATACTTTGAACATGTTGCAAAGCAGGATCAGTCCTTGGAGAGAACATCATGCTTGGGAGGGTCGAGGGACAGCTCAGGAGAGGAAGACCCTCAATGAGATGGATTGATTCAGTCTCTGAGGTAATGAGGATAGGTGTGTCAGAGACAATAGGATTGACAAGAGATAGAGTAGGATTTAGGCTGTTTTACATAGGGTCGCTGTGAGTCACAGGCAACTCGACAGCAAATTAAAACGACTTTAATGTATGTATTACAATTTATGTTTATGCTTGTGGTGGAGAATGGAGTCATGAGAATGGAAGTTGGTATGTCTATCTCAGTCTTTAGAAACAGTTTGCATTTCTATGGCAGCCCTGCTTTAAGAAGGGGAAATTAGAAACACCCAAACATTGCTGCTGAGAAACCCAAGTGTATATCATTGTACCATTCATTTTTAATTTGCTGGATCCTTTTCAGAAAGATTTTATTAACAATGAGATGGACTATGCGTCAGGGACAGAGAAGGGAATAGATGTAGTTGGTGGAGAATTCCATTTGAAAAAACGGAAACCTTACATTTACATTCTGTATGCTGGTAAACATTTCAGAAAATACTTTGCTGTGGTGTGTTATAAGACCTCTGAATATATATTTTTTAAAATCTGTTAGTTTCCAACTTCTTTTTAATTAGTATGTCTTTGAAGCTTGACCTTCCTAACATGCTTCCCAGCATTTGAGGTTAGAGTCAGACAAATGGTGTTCAATTGTCAGCTCCACCACTTAATAGTTATAGGACCTAATTATTATATGACTCTTTTTTATCATCTTTAAGATGAAGCAAACACATTAACTTTGACTCATAGTAGTTTCTTTTTTCAATTTTATTTTATTAATTTTAATGAACATTTACAGAGATTTTGGATTTCCATTCACTCGTTGTTGCCCTACCCCACCCCACACCCAGTTCGTTCCTCTCTTTGAAGAGTAAAAGAAAAATTCTTTCTTTTGTATACAATCTTCCCGCACCCCTCCCACCACCCCAGTAGTAGATTCTTAATAATACAAAGCAGATGGGTACGTATGTGAATTTAAGAATCTAAAACTGAGAACTATGAGAAGAGAAAAACACCTGAACTCTTATATAGATGAAACAGCTTCGTTTCCTTGGCTCTCGCTGATAGTGTAAAATATTAGGTGTGCATTCGTCAGAAAGGGCAAGAGATGTTAGTTTTAAACACTGGAGAAAGAGCAACTTCACCTACTTTGATTTTACTTTAAGAAGTGGAAGGCTTTTATTGACGTGGTAGCCTGGCATTGCTGAAGAACTTGGTTCTGAACTCTGAGCTCTCAGATCGATCAATTTCTCTCTAATGAATCAATCCTTGGAAATGTGCTCTGTGATGTTGCAGGCTTCTCTAACTGAGCTCTGGGGCCAGGCAGAGTCCAGCCTAGCCACAGAGTTGGTCTTCTATCTCCATTTCAATGTCATTAGGAGGATGTCTTCCTCAGAATTTGAAACTGGATGTCAAAAGAAATGGTACAGGACCATTTCACAAGGTGCTCTGAAGAAACAGACACTCTTACCATTGATGAGCAGGGCCACGGGGGCTCATTACATGGGGAGATGTTCCTATCTATGGTAACAAAAGATGGCAAGCTATGCTTAATGCCAGTGATCTGATTGCTTGACTCATTCCAATTAACACTACTTCCAAGTAGAATAACACACTTTTCCCACTTTTCCTTTAATTTTTTTCAGTTATCCCAATGCTCTCTGGGAGGATATATTCCTTCTTTTCAACCTGAAGCAGAGGATCCCTCTCTCTTAGACGGTCTGGTGATTAGTGCTGCCGGTTTAGCGCTGCCTGTGATTTGGTCAGAGGTGTAGCCTTCTTTAACAACATGCAATTGCCTACCAGATTTGCTGATTAAAGAGAGGATGCACTCCCTTTCCTTTTCTTCCTTAATGACCTCATTAGGTGGTGAATCAAATCGGGAAAACAGAATGATTGCATGTCCCCAGCTTATATAGTTGCACTTGAGGTAGGAAGTGGGGTTCCTGTAAAAAAGGTCAGGTGCCACTTATCAGGACAGCTGGGAAATGTAGTGTGCCATGACTGTAAGAGAAATAGGGAGAGCAGATTTAGAAATTATTTTTGTTTTTCAAGTGAGAAGCTGCAAATCAAAGAATAATCAATGACAGCAATCTTAGTGGGATACAAAATAAAACCACAAAAGGACAAGTTGCCTAAAGAACAAATATCTCTATCCTTAGCCTGATGCTTCTGAGGGGGGTGTTTGAAGGAGAACCATTGTGAGTTAATAGATTTCACTGTTCTCTGACCACTTGGTCTCACTGAGAGGATGGGAGGAGAAAGAGATGGTGCTGGAGTAAGAACAGTAGAGCTTAAATGTAGTGATAGTGAGGTTCCACCACTTGTATCTGAGAGATAGAGACAAAGAAAGAATGATTTGCAAATGGTGAATGGCCAGGATCTTAGGGCAAAAAGATGTTAGTTGCCAGGGAAAAAAAAAAAAAAAGAAGGGGCTGGTTTTTAAGAGAACATGGTAAAGATGTTTGAGGCACACATAATACTAGAATTTTAATCAAAACCAAACCAAACAACCAGAGAATTTGTTGGATTACTTGATTGTTTTTATTTTATTTCCCTTTCATGAAATTATCCACAAAGGAGGTAAGCTGGAATGAAATACTACCCACATGTCACGTCATTAAAGAGGAGTAAGGTAGGCTGGAATAGTTAGATGTTTAAGTTACTCCTTTCAACTCTAGTAGCTTGACTCTTAAATATTCTTGGGATCCACTTCCTGAACAACATGCCTCTGAAAACTCTATGAACTTTGATAAATGTCTATAGTTATAGAAAGGCTGTAGGCATTTTGTTCATAGGATCATTATGAGTCGTGCAACCTGAATTCTATGACTAAACCTCTAGCCATAAGAATCTCACATTAAGAATACATTACATTTCTCAGGGAGCTCTTGTGGCCTAGTGGCAAGAAGCTGCACTGCAATCCCAGAGATATGTGGTTCGAATCGACCAGATGCTCTGCTGGAGAAGGAAGGGCCATCTCCTCCTGTACCAGTCAGATCCAATTTGACGGTACACACACACACAGAAAAAGAATAAAATAAAAATTTTTAAAAAGTACATTACATTTCTCACCACATTTTTCTTGTGGGTAGTAGTTTCCACTGAGTCAGTTTTGACTGTTAGTGATGTTATGTGCAATAGAACAAAACACTGCCTAGTTCCGTGCCATCTTCACAGCAACTGTTGAGTCCATTTTCTTTTGCAGCCACCGTACCAATACAGTATCATTAAGAACCTTCACTTTTCCCTGATCTTCTAATTTACCAAGAATGAGGTCCTTCCCTAGGGAATGACTCTTCCTGATAACATATCAAGTATATGAAAGAAACCTTGTCACCCAAAAGACCATCTTAATAGGATCATGGCTGTGCATGTTCAATACATATTTCCTCATTCTTCTAGAAGTTCATGATTCCTTACCACCATCATAACTGAAGCCCATTGTTTAGTTTTGCTTTTTTGTAATCCTTATTCATAATTCAGCTTTTAAATATAGTTGTTGTTGGTACTGTTATGTGCCATCGAGTCGCTTGCAACTCATAGCGACCCTATGTGCAACAGCTCTAAACTCTGCTCTGTCCTGTGTCAATCTCATTGTCTCCGACACACTAATCCCAATTGCCTCAGTCACCGAATCAATCCATCTCCCAGAGGGCCTTCCCCTCCTGCACCTGCGCTCCACCCTCCCAAGGATGATGTCCCTCTCCAAGGACTGGTCCCTCCTTACAACATGACCAAAATATATCAGACGAAGCCTCAGAATCCTTGCCTCCAAGGAGCAGCCCGGTTCAAATGTAGAGGGAGTTATAAAATACATAGTGTGGGTCAGGTACATATTAGTTCTCAAGATGTTATCATTTAGCGCTTGTAAGAGATATTCTGCAGATTTGTCCATCATTACATTCATTGATTGCTGCTTCTTTGAATGAAGACAAAGTGAAATCTTTGAATTATTTCAGTGCTTTCTCTATTTATCATCATTTTGTTTATTGGTCCAATTTTTCCTTGTCCCAGCTTTATTGAGGTATAAATTACACACTGCAAATTCAGTCCATTGTGTTTTCTGTGATTGTACAATCAATGTGAAGTTGTACAGTAATCACCACAACCAGTTTTAGCACATTATCATTAGTCCAACAAATTCCCAGCAGGAGTCAATTCTTCTAATCCCCCGTCAAGCCTCAGTGATGAACCCAATAAGCTCTTCTCTATGCTCTTTATCTGTGTTGTACCTGGACATTTCATATAAATAGAATTAAACTTATTCTTCTGCATCTAGCTTCTTTCACTTAGTATAATATTGTTGAAATTTTCCATTCTGAAGCACATGAATAGTTTGCTCCTTTTTTATGGCTAAATAGTCTTGATTGTATTGATATGCCATATTTTGTTTAGCAGTTTAGAAGTTACAGATCACTGGAATTGTTGTCAGCATAAAAATATTGCATATAATTCTGCTATGAACATTGATGGGTAGTTTCTTGTGTAGACATAATTCAGTTTTACATGGAGTGGACTTGTAGAAGAATTTTTTATGAGTATGTTTAGTTTATAAGCCACTGGCAAAATATTTTTATTTTTACATATGTCACTCAGTCCATAGCTTACATTATTATATTTATCATTTTGTTAAAGTTTTAAGATTTATTTAATTTTTTATCTATTGTTTTTTATACTGTAGTTAAGAAATTTTTCCTTATTAGAAGCACTCCTTAAGAAGAGAAACAAGGTAGGAGGCATCTCACTCCCTGATTTCAAATCCTATTACACTGTCATGGTGGTCATGATTGTGTGATGCTAATACAATGACAGACACATAAATCAATGGAATAGAATTGAGAACCCAGAACTCTGCCCATCTACCTATGGTCAATGGTTTTTAACAAGGAGATAAAAACAGTTAAGTGGAGAAATTACAGCCTTTTTAACAGATGGTGCTGAAAAATTGGAAAATCATCTGCAGAAAAGTAAGATCCACACCTCACACCATACACAAAAACCAACTCAAACTGGATCGTGGACTAGGACTAAAACCAAGGACTATAAACTTTATTAAAGAAAAGTTTGGAAGAACTATAGAAGTCCTAATCCACACCATAAACACTCTTTCAAGAATCTTGAAAAAATCTACAACCAGAAAAGGATAAAATAAGTGAATGGGACCTTGTAAGAATCAAATCCCTATGCACATCCCAAAACTTCTCCAACAGGGTAAAATGGGAAGCCACAGACGGTGAAAAAAAATATTTGGTAATGAAATGTCAGATAAGGGACTTATATCTAAAATTTCTAGAATACTCAAGCACCACAATAAGATAAAGGTAAATAACCCAATTAAAAAATGGACATAGGATATAAACACCTAACCAAAAAAGACATTCAGATGGCAATCCCTAGCTCTAAGAGAGATGCAAATCAAAACAAGTATGAGCTATCATTTCACCCCAGTAAGAATAGCAAAATTTAACAGAACAGCAAACACCAAATTCTCATGAGGTTGTGGAGAAACTGGAACCCATATTATTCACTACTGGTGGGAGTGTAAAATGGTGCAACCACTATGGAAGACTGTATGGTACTTTGTCAAAAAGCTACAAATCGAAATACCATTTGACCCAGAAATTCCACTACTGGCAATATACCCTAAAGAAACCATAGCTGCCACCCAAGCAGATATATGGACGTCCATGTTTATTGCAGCTTTGTTCACAATAGCAAAGATTTGGAAACAACCCAAGTGCCTATCAATAAATGAATGGTGAGAGAAGCTGTGGTATATTCACACAATGGAATAATACACCGCATTGAAAAACAAGGAACTCATGACATATTACACAAAATGGGTGACCCTGGAGGACATTATGCTGAGTGAAATATCTCAGTCACAGGACAAATACTGCATAGTGCCACTGTTATAAAACGGGACTGACATTGGGGTTGGTGGGAGACTGAAAAAGATGGGATAAATTATGTCTACTGAATTGAAACAGATGAGGAAGAGAACAGTTTAAAAGGGATATGTGATTAGGTATTATTGTCATGACAGGAATTTAGAATGAAGGCTGCATAGTAGAGTGGACTAGGGGGGAGGGATTCTATAACAATGAAAGAATTTTTCTTTTACTTTTCAAAGAGAGGAGTGAACCAGGGGCAAAGAGGAGTAGGCTTGGAGAAAAGTGCAACAATGAATGAATGGAAATTAATTAATTAAGATTTAATTGTGTCTGCCCAAAATACATATAAATAATGATGTGGAATTTGTGTAATGATCCCCTATAGCTTGATAAATCAAGTCTTTGTAGGAGGGTTAAAGATAAAATGTAATACTCATTAATGATATCACAACACTTTTTTGTTGTTGGTTGTTGTCCTGTGCTGTCAAGTCAGAATTGACTCTTAGCTATCCCTCCAGTGGGTTTTAGAGACTGTCAATTATGTGGGAAGTTGTCATGTTGTTGTTGTTGTGATGTGCCATTGAGTTGCCTAAGACCCATAGTAAACCTATGTACAGCAGCTCTGAAATCTTCCCTGTCCTGATACAGTCTTAATAATTCTGACGCACCAACATGCATTGCCCCAATAACTACTTCAATCCATCTCATCCTGGGTCTTCCTCTCCTACACTGTCCCTGTGCCTTTTCCAAGGACTGGTCTCTCTTGCCATGTGCCCAAAGTGTGTGAGACAGATCTTCAAAATCCTAGTCTCCAAAGAGAAACTAGGTTTCACCCTCTCCAAGACAGACTTATTTGCTTCCTTGGCAGTCCATGGCATGTTCTAGATTGTTCTTTAGCACCACAACTTGAAGGCATCAATTTGTTCTCTGTCATCTTTAGTCATTTTCCAGCTTTCTGATGCATAGCAAGTGACTACAAAGACAAAGGCTTAGGTTAGGTGCACTTTATTCTCTAGACTGACATTGTTGCTTTTCAATACTCTAGAGAGGTCTCTGACAGCAGATTTTCCCAATGCAATTCATCTTTTGATTTCCTGACTATTTATTTGATATTTTGATTTCCTGACTATTTATTGACTGTTGGTGCTAAGAGTGTTGATTGCTGATTGTTGTTGATTACAAGTTGTAATTGTTATCAATCTCAATCTCTTCACCATCTATCTTGGTGCTTCCAATTGACCCAGGGGTGAGAATCTTTGTCTTCTTGATGTTGAGTTTCAATCCATATTTAAGGCCACACTCCTTGACTTCCTGCAGCAAGCACTTCACATTCTCCTCAGTTTCGGCAAACAAGATAGTGTCATCAGCGTAATGTAGGCTGTTTATGAGTTTTCCTCCAATCCTGATGACACATTCCTCCTCAGAAAGCCCTGCTTCCTGAATGATCTTTTCTGCATATAGATGAAAAGGTATGGAGACAGAATGCATCCCTGATGCACTCCCTTCCTGATTTTGAACAATCCAGTGTTTCCCTGCTCTGTTCTGAGGACAAGTATAGTTCTCACATAAGCACAATCAAGTATTCTGGGATTCCGATTCTCCCCAAGTCGAGCCACAATTTGTTGTGATCTATACAGTCAAATGCCTTTGCATAGTCAATAAACACAGATAAACATTCTTTTTGTATTCTCTGTCATGATCCATCTAGCACTGGCAATAATGTCTCTAGTGCCACCACCTCTTCTAAAGCCATCTTGTATTTCTGGTAGTTCTCTGTCAATGTACTGTTTCAGTCATTTCTGGAAAATCATTAGCAGGATTTTGCTAGTGATATTAGTGAAATTGTTTGATAATTTCCACGCTCTGTTGCATCACCTTTTTTTGGAATGGGAATAAATATTAATCTCTTCCAGTCAGCTGGCCAGGTAATTGTTCTCCAGATTTCTTGGCACAACTTGGTGAGCACATCCAGGGCAGCATCTGTTGAAATATAGTAATTGATATTCCATGAATTACTGGGGCTTTATATTTGGCTAAGTCAGAGCAGCCTGATCTTCCTCCTTCATCACCATTGCCTGTTGATCATATACTGTTTCTTGAAATTCTTCTGTGTCAGATAATTATTATTTTTTTAATACAGCGACTCTCTATACTCCTTCAGTCCTCTTTTAATGCTTCCTGGATCATTCAATGTTTCGCTCATAGCATCCTTAACCATTGCAACTCACAGCTTGAATTTGTTCTTTAGTTCCTTCAGCTTAAGAAATACTGAGTGAGTTCGGGCTCTTTGATTTTCCAGCTCCAGTCATCTCTCTGTTCCCTTCCCTTCCCCTCTTGGATTCCCATACTCATTTTATTATTTATCATACTGTTTTTACAACAATGGTCCTTTGCAGTATTTATCCTTATGAAACTAAATAAGTTCACTCAGCATAATGCCCTCCAGCCTCTCCCAAGATATGTAGTATTTTTGTGAAATCTTTGTTCTGGTGTGCTGTGTTATATTTCATAGTGTGAATGTACCACAATTTCTTAATCCATTTGATTGTGATTGGACATTTGATTTATTTCCATGTTCTTGTCATTGTGAGAAATGCTGCTATGAATATTGGTGTACAAATTTCTGTTTGTGACTCAGTTCTAATTTCCCTAGGGTATAGTCCTAGGAGTGGAATGGCAGGGTCATTTGGAATTTCTATGTTCCACTTTTTGAGGAAACACCCAAATGCCTTCCACAGTGGTTGCACCATTTTACAATCCCACCAACATTGTATGAGAGTTCCTAACCCTCCACAGCCTCTCTGATATTTATTTCTTGTTGTCTTATTAAACTTTGACACTGCTACTAGGGTGAGATAGTATTTTATTATGGTTTTGATTTGCATGTGTCTTAATGTCAGTGATTTTGAGCATTTCATCATGTGTCTGTTGGCCATTTGAATGCCTTCCTTGGTGAAAAATCTTTGAGTGTCTCTTGCCAATTTTCTAATTGGTTTATTAGTCTTTTACTTGTGGATGCCCTGCAGTATTCTATAAATTTTTGTTAAGAGACCCTTATCTGAGATGATATTGCAAAATGCCTTTTTCCCAGTTAGTTGGTTTTCTTTTCACTCTACTGGAAAAGACTTTTGATACACACATGAATTTAATCTTTAGAAGGTCCCATTCATCAATTTTATCTTATCCTGGTTGTGTATTTCTGGCTGTATTTGGTAGCCTTTTTATACTACAGGTGAGGCCTTCTAAGTTGGCTCAAGATTTGTCTCTTATGATCTTTATGGTTTGAGGCTTTGCCCCTAGGTCTCTGATATACTGATTTTTCTTTTCTTGTTTTCTTGGGTTTTTTTGTGTTTGTTTTGTTTTTTTAATGGTGAGAGGTGTTGATCTTGCTTCAGTTTTCTGTGGGTGAGTTTTGCCAGCACTATTTGTTGAAGAGGTTATCATTTCCATTTTGATAGATTTTGTTTTCCTGATTGTCAGTTGATCATAGATAGATAGATTAACTTCTGGGTTCCCAATTCTGTTCTATTGGTCTATGTGCCTGTCATTGTATCAGTACCAGGTTATTTTGCTTATTACAGTTTTATAGTAGGTTTTGAGATCAGGGAGTGCTATGCCTCCCACTTCATTCTTGTTTTTCAGAAGTGCTTACCTGAAGTCTTGCCATATAAATTTGACAATTGCCTTTTAGACCTTCTTGAAAAAGGAATTTGTTATCCGTATTGGGATTGTGTCAAACATGTAAGTTACTTTTGGAATGATTGTCATTTTCTCTATATTGAGTCTTACTATCTATGAACAGGAAACATTTTTCCACTTACTTATGTCTTTTATTGCAGAAGTGTTTTGTCGTTTTCTCAAAAAAAGGTTTTGTTGTTTCTTTGTAAAGGTCTTTTGTGTCTCTAGTTAGGTTTATTTCTAAGTATCTCAATCTGTTGCTGGCTCTTATAAATGGTATTGCTTTCTTCATTTACTTCTCTGTGTTTTCTTTGTTACTACAGAGGAATCCCACAGACTTGTGTGTCTTGATCTTGTATGCCATCGCTCTACCATGGAACATTTTGTTTTATTTTTACATATATACCTAGTTCCCTGTAAAACAAAGCTCTTTTTTACCCTTAAATAAATGTTTCAGCTTTTGCTTTCTGTCAAGCGCTACTGCATTGTCTCTGTACATGTTTGCTGTCTTATAGTCTCATAATGTGCAGGTAAATTGGATTTTATTTGGTCTCCTTTATATGTGTTCACAGTTCTTTGAAGATACTTATCTTTGTGTGGAAATGAGTAACCATCTGGTATTAGTTCCTGTTAACCTAAATAATTTACTTATATTTCTTGTATGGCATACCAGCACAAGTCAGGCAGGGGAGGAACCAAAAGAAACAAAAAACTAAAAACAAAACCTCCTTCAGGTGTTATTTGTTTGAAATTAGCTTTATTTTTTACATAATTTTTAAAAAATATAGAATTCCTCATTCACACAATGGAATACTACACAAAACACAGGAGTAATGATTTTGTAAATTGCTACCTAATGTGGGAGAGACTGGAAAGCATTATGCTAAGTGCAGTAATTCAGTCTTATAAGGATAAATTGCATATAAGACCATTATTGTGGAATGTGTATGAAGGTACAAGTGGGGGGAGGGAGGAGCAGAGGGGTTTCATCATAGGGTTCCACAGTTTAATGGTTGGAGGAAAAGATGAGTAAAAGAAATGGGAAAGATCCAGTGTGAAAAACAATGTATATGAACTTTGTAAGTAAACCAATATTAAAGAAAAAAATTATTCAAATTAAAATAAAAATAGAATTCCTGATTGATTTCCTTTGTTTTGTTTTTTCTTTAATTGCTTCAATTATGTCATTCCATTGACTTCTGACTTCCATTATATTTTTTGAGAAATCAGTTGTACTTTTCATGTTTGCTTCTATATACATACCAAATAATTATATTTGTGTAGGAACAGTTTAACAATAATGGGTATAGATATGGATCTTGTTAAGCTTGTCCAACTTGAAAATTTCTAGAACTTTCCAATTTGTAAGTTAATATTTTCATCTAATTTCGAAAGCTTTGTCCATTATTCATTAAATGATTTTTCCCACCTAAATGTTTCTCCTCCTCTCTTCTTCTGAGGCTCCAATTATGTGTATGTTGGTGCCATCATTGTTTCCTCTTTTTCCATTTAAAGCTACTCTTTAGCTTTGTATTTGATAATTGCATTAATTTGAGATTAATTAATTGTAATTGTTAATTGGATTCTAAAAGTTAGAAAAAGTGAAGGAAAGTTAGCTGGACAGTATAAATTTGATTATAAAAATGAGGTCAGAGTAGAAGAATTGACTATTGTACAAAGATTTACTCATCAAAAACATCTTTCTTTAAAACACACACACACACACAAATGGCTACTTTACATATGGACTTCACCAGACAGACTGCATAGAAATCAGAGTCACTACATTAGTTGAAGAAATCCTTGGAGAAGCTTAATATCAGTAGTCAAAACAATAGCTGGTGCTGACTGTGGAACAAATAATCAATTACTCATTGAAGTTGAAAAAAAGTAAAACAAGTCCAAGAGATCCAAATATTATCTCTCCCCAAGTTAGTAGAGATTCTTGTCACCATCTTGAATTTTTTTTTTTATGTACACAGGGATTTAATCGTTAGATTTCATTTCATCAATTTTATCCTCTCCTGACTGTGCATTACCAGCTGTATTTGTCAATGTCTTTATACTATAAGCTAGGCCTTCTAAGCTTGATCCCATTTTGTTTCTTACAATCTTTATGGTTTGGGGCTTTAGCCCTGGGTCTATGTTTGACCTTCATTTGATTATTGTGTATGGTATGAGATGTGGATCCTGTTTCAGCATTCTGCAGATAGCAGTCTAGTTTTGCCAGCACCATATTTGAAGAGGTTGTAATTTTCCCATTTGAAAGTCTTTGTTTTCTTGTTGTATATCAGTTGACCATAGATAGATGGGTCCATTTCTGGGTTCTCTTTCTGCCCCATTGGTTTATGTAACTGTCATTTTATCAGTACCATGCTTTTTTGTTTATTACAGTTGTGCAGTAGATTTTTAAAACTTTTATTTATTTAAAATTAATTGTAATGAACGTTTACAGAGATTTTGGATTTCCATACATTCATTGTTACATTTTTCTCCCTGCCCACCCCTCCCCCAGTTCACTCTTCTCTTTGAAAAGCAAGAGAAAAATCATTTCACTGATATAGAATCCACCCCCTGTCTGAGTACACTCCACTCTGCGCCCTTCATTCCGGACTCTTGTCATGACCATAATACACAATCATATATCACTTTGAAACAGTTCTCTCCCTCATCTGTTTCAATGTGTAGTAGATTTTGAGATCAGAAAGTGCTATGTTTCCCACTTCATTCTTTTTTTTTTTTGAAATGTTTTACCTATTCAGGGTCTGTTTCAGTTGCCTTTTAGATCTTGAAAAATGAATTTGTTATTTGTACTGGAGTTGCATTATATCTGTGAATTTTTTAAGGGATTGTCATTTTCATTATATTAAGTCTTATTATCCATAAACAGGGAATATTTTTCTATTTATTTACGTCTTTTACTGTTTCTCACAAAAAGTTCTCTTGTTTTCTTTGTAAAGGTCTTTTGTGTCTTTTTTGTTGTTGTGTTGTATCTTTAGTTAGGTTTATTTCTAGTTATCTCAATTTGTGGCTGGCTCTTATAAATGTTATTGCTTTCTTAGTTTCCTTCTCTGTGATTTCTTTGTTACTATAGTGGAATCCCATTGACTTTTGTATATTTATCTTGTATCCTACCACCGTACTGAATTTGTCTTCTAGCTCATGATTTTTTGTTGTTGTTGTTGTTGAATCCTTGGGGTTTTCTGTGTCCCCTATCATATCATCTGAATATTGCTTCTTCTTGTTGTCTTCAAATGCCACCGAGTCACCTGCAAGTCATAGTGACCCCATGAACAACAGCCCTAATTCTTGCTCTATCCTGTGCCAATCTTATTGTCTCTGATACCCCTACACCAATTATCCCAGTCACTGAATCAATCCATCTCATTGAAGGTATTCCTTTCTTGTGCTGTCCCTTCACCCTCCCAAGCATGATGTCTTTCTCCAAGGACTGGTCTTTCTTGGAACATGTCCAAAGTATGTCAGATGAAGCTTCAGATTCCTTACCTCTAAGGAGAAACCTGGTCTTACTCTCTCTAGGTCAAAGTTGTTACCACCTCTTTGCTTATCTGGATGCCTCTTATTTCCTTCCTTTGTCATATTGCCTTCACAAGTGCTTTCAATACAATATTAAATAGGAGTGGTGAAAGTGGACATCCTTGACTGATCCTTATTCTCAAGGAAAATGTTTTTAGTCTTACTCCACTGGGAATGACATTGGCTCTTGGTTTTGCATGTGTGTGTATTTCACTATGATACGGAAATTGCCTCCTATTCCTATTGTGTTGAGTAATTTAATTAGGAGGTGTTGGATTTGTGAAATGCCTTTAGAATCATGTATTTCTTTGATTTTGTTTGCTATTTAGTTTCTTAATGTGGTGAATTACACTGATTTTTTTTAAAAATGTTGAACCATTCTTGCATACTTGCTATGAATTGCACTTGATCATGATGAATTTTTGGGGTTTTTGATGGATTCTATTGGCTAGGATTTTGTTTAGAATTTTTGTGCCTATGTGCATGAGAGATATTGGTTTGTAGTTTTCTTTTTTGATAATATCTTTGCTTAGTTTTAGTATTAGGGTTATGCTTCTTTCATTAAATTACTCAGGGTGTGCTCCTTTTTTCTGTTTCTAAATACTTTAAGTAGAATTGATGATAGATCTTCTCTGAATGTTTGGTAGAATTCAGCTGTGAAGCCATGTGATTAGGATTTTTTGTTTGTGGGGGGCATCTTTTATTACTTGCTCAAATTCTTCTCTTGTGATGGGTCTGTTAAAGTGTCCTACATTAGCCCATGTCAATCTGGGTATGGCATATGTTTCAAAGAATTTGCCCATTTTGTCTAGGTTTTAAAATTTAATGTACTATAGCTTTTCATAATATTCGCTAGTAAAAACTTCATTTCCTTTGTTTCTGGTGTGATGTCACCTCAACTATTCCCTAATCAAATTATTTGTGTCCTCTCTTTCTTTTCTTGAAGTTTCCTATGGTTTGTCAATTTTTTTGATCCTTTTGAAAAACCAGCTCCTGATCATGTTGATATGTTCAGTTCTTTTTATCTTTTCTTTCTTACTAACTTGAGCTCTTATTCTTATCATTTCCTTTCTTCTATAGGCTATGGAAATAGATTGCTCTCTTTTTTATTTAATTGAAGTGTTAAGTTAGATAACTAATTTGGATTTCTCAGTTGTTCTTAATACCTTGGAAGTTTTCTTCTAGTATCTCTTCTACAATTTTCTCAGTAATTTCCCTGTCGCTCTTATTTCAAGTTGGAACTAATAGCTGACACTATAGTGGTTTTTAAAAAATTTGTGACTAACTCCAGAAGAGATTTCCTATCTTTCTCTCAAGAAACATCTAGTGGATTAGAACCACCTGCCTTGGGATTAGCAGTCCAATTCCCTGTCAACTAGGCCACGCCCTTGGAGTTCAATAGGTCATTAATAACTTCTTTTCATTGAGGTGAATGCATTTGACTAATTTTCAAATACCTGAAATTACTAGTGTTTGCCAATATTGCCTAATTTTATTGTTGATTTTTGGAAGAGGATTTACCATGTCAGTCAGTGAGACTATAATTTTCTCATTTAAATAATTAGATAGGCTAGACCATGTTTATATATTTTCCTCATACATAACATCAAGTATCCTCATCATATATTTGGTTATAAGTGAATGCACTTATTAGTTATTAGTGGTAAAGAGTTGTGCTGCCAATCCAGAAGTTCCCTTTTTTAATTCACCAGCTGGTCTATAAGAGAAAGATCAGTAGTCTCCTCTCATGTGATTTATTGTCCCTGAAAAATCCACTAGAGGATCAGCTATGAGTCAGTTTTTACTTAATGGTACACAACAACAACAACACTGAAATATAATTACCGGAACAGAACATAAACTTGTAGATATGGTAATATTAGCTGAGTTTGCTTTAAACTGCCACTGTATAATGGATTCTTTAAGAATATTATTCTACATTAAACAGGCAGGAATGAAAATTAACTTTTTAAGTAGATTCTATATTTATATAAGGCTAGGGATCCATGGTGAATAAGTAGTGAGAAAAACCAACAGGTGAAACTTCCTTGGGAGACATATAGGATTGGTAACAATCCTATATTATCCTTGGGTCTTTGATGGTAGCAACAGAGATATCCCCAAGGAAAATGAAGCAATAATAATATTAACAAAAAGCCTTAAGTACTTTATATGCTTCAAGTACTATCCTGGTGGTTTATAACTTGTCACCATTTTAATCTTTGTAGTCCTACTGATGGAAAAACAGCAATCAGCTAGAGTAAAAAAATCCTCTCCAAATCACAGAGATAGTAAATTTGAGCATGGATGCTCTAGATTTGAACTAGCCTTTATTAAATATGCAGTACTTCTCATTACCCACTGTGGTGAGGAGTGGATTTTTTCATTGGAAGCTAATCTGGAAATGACTTGCTTTATCATACCCAATTTTGAAGGGAGACTGAGAGAAGATTACTGATGTAAAAATTTAAATTAGTCCAATTTACAGAATGTTTTCATGTTTCATGGTTCTGGTTTACTCATATTTTTTCTTCTTCACCTCAGTAAATTGCAACTCACTTGCAAGATTCCCTAAGAAGCAGACTTTCTGGCTGCTGAAGCAGCGAGGCTGCTGTGCATGTCAAGAATACATTCAGCATAATAAGCAGTCGTCCCCTCCACTCTAACAGCTGCACACAAATCAGCACGGACCTAGGGAATCCAAATCAGAATCTCCAGCAACCACTGAGTCTGAGGGCATTTGATAAGTGGAACAGGGACTATGAAAATAAGATGATGCTCTCCAATGATTTATCAATTTTATGCAAACCATAAGAAAAGAATCAGAATAGCAAGTCACATGAGGATAAAGTGGTTGAAATCCTGATAGACCTTGTTATAGAAGAAAATGAAATCCAGTCTAAAATGAATAAGGTAGAACCTCTGGGCAATTTAATCTTCAAGTACAAGGTATGACAAAAAGGGCAGAAGGTATGTGTAGCTCAGCCTCTGAGGTCTGCTAGAGCCATTGCTATTAGCCTCTGAAAAGAGAGTCTTTGTGTCCCATAATGTTTGGGACAGTGCTCTTCTTTACAAGCATTCACAAGTAGAATTGAGATCACTGTCTCAATTTTAATGGGAGCTTGTAGAAGGAGCTACTACTCCACCCCCCTTTTTCAATCTTGAAAAGAGCTTAAAAATAATAATCATCTGTTCTTTTCCATATTGTTTCTCTGGACAATAATTTTTACCTCAAAGATTAAAAATCTGTTGCTCTTCAGTTTCCATAACCTGATCTTTTCTACCCATATATATGTTGGCATGATGCTCACCCTCTCTCAAACCAATTTCATTTTATGAAAGGATAAGAGAATATTGTTTGGCTATACAATCCCACTGCCATTGAGTCATTTCCTATGCACAGCAACTCTCTATTGAGTTTCAGAGGTGGCAAATATTTACAAGTGAAGACTATGGAACAACTAGTGAACTCAAACTATTGACCTTTCAATTACTAGTGCATAAAAACATATAACACCAACAGAGGTCCTTTCCCAAGTATGAAAACACATAATTCATACAGGCTGAAATGTTCCAATAACTGGATTCAAAAGGGAAGCCAGTTCAAGATTTGGGAAATAGGAAGATGTCACTTTAGCCTGCTGCTCTAGGCTAACCACATTACTTATTCATTCCTTAATCCATTATTTCATTACGCAGTGTCTGTACATGACAGGAATTAAATGTCAGAGGAATTACCAATGCTCAGGGAACACATTCATAGCCTTTTTCGCCTTCTTAAGCTTACCTCTGCCCCTACCACTTCTTATATTTCTCTCTTATCCTGTAGCATCTATCTCATAGTATTTTTGTCAATTTTATAATAAAACAAGTGCTCCATTTCACTCATGTTCCAGGTGACCTGCCTGCTATAATGGCTCTCTATGTCTCATTTATTTCTGTTCCAAGTCATTCTTTCTCCATCAAAACTCACCATCTCTATCTTATTTCTTCTGAGTTTTGACAAACATTTGCATTAACAAAGAGAATGATTATTTATATGTGTACTTAAACTCTCTGTGACTATTTTCTTTACTTGTATATGACTATGTTCCTTAGCTGTATAGTGTTGTAAGCACTAAGTCTGAGATGATTCAAGTAAAACACTTAAAATTATATATGTTACATAATATGCACTCATTAATGTTATCAGTTACTGCTAATGTCACTTGATTATTCCAAACTAACCCAAATTAAAATAATAAATTCCTTCTTGTCAACATCAGTAATAATAAATAATTTTGTACTAATTAGATATTATATTAAGCATCTTATTTTATTAATTACTGTCATGATGATTTTTACTGAGCTATAGAAAGTTAGTAATATTTTCCTATTATCATCTCTAAAATGTGTTTAGAGACCTATTTGGTCAGATGTTGAATAAACTAGATTTATAATGCGCTTTAGACCATCTGATTAAGGGTGAGTTATGTCACAAGTCTCAGAGGTGGAAGGATCACCTTCTCTTATCCCTGATAAATGTTTTCCTGATAGTATCATTCTCCTGTACTATTTTGGAAGAAAGGGCAATAAGTAGAAAAAATAAAGGCACGATAAAAAACCCTGGGAGAAAATTGAAAGCTGAATTTGTGTGCTCTTTAGCTCTTGAGATTACAAAAAAGAGAGTTGGGGGCCTGTAGCTTTCTACTAGAAACAGGACTTAGAACTGATAATTCCTAGTTTAGTCATGGCTGATACAGCAAAACTGGAATGGAACTGCAAACATTTGTAAAATGTTGATTAATTGGAATAACCATAATAGGGATAATTACAGGTCAACATACTACTTGAAACATAATTTTCTACTTAGGAAATAAGGGGGAAATCTACGTTGTCTGATAAATAAGTAACTTGACTAGTAGATTTATAAACAATTTGATCCAAACCCAAAGAATGAGGGTGACCACCAAGCTTTGACTTGAATGTATGTTGCCCTCTATAAACCTGGTAATATTCGATCTCTGGCCTATGCCTCTGCTGAGTCTTCTATTGTGAGATTTTGACCTTAGTTTTCTCCATTCCAGATATTGACCTATTTTTCACCCGAATGTTTAAAACTTAGTTCTTTTCTGATTTCGCTTCTATTTGCCATGTTGAACCAGTGCAAAATGCCTTGAAACCTTTTCTAACCTTGACTTCCTCTACCTAATCTTAATAGTTTGTTCTTGTTGTTATGTGCTGTCGAGTTGCCTGTAACTCATAGCACCCTTATGTCCAGCAGCTCTGAACCCTGCCCTGTCCTGAGCCGGTCTCACTAATCCTGACACACCAATCCCCGTTGCTCTAGTTACTGTATAAATCCATCTCACCTGGAATCTTCCTCTCGTGTGCTGTCCCTCTACCCTCCTGAGAATAATGTTCTTCTCCAAGGACCAGTCTCTCAAAGAGGGATCTAGACATGACTGATGGGTGAAACAATGAGGACAAAAAGTTCATGACTTGATATAGGACATTGTACCAAGGGCATTACTACTTTGCTTTGGCATTGAGAATGAAGAAATGAGCAATTTAATCTATTCAGAGAGTGAAATGTTTGCCTTCTCAGAAAATGCCAAGAAATTCCTTTATTGGAGTAGATCTTTTAGATCAAATCTATGACTTAGTTGTGCCTGACTTCTGGAATGTCCCGCCCCAAACTTCTGACCAGTGGACTTGAACATCCCAGCTTTCCCTATCCTGCACCATCTGCATGATCTCCCTCATGTTCAAGCCCATTGTTGTAGTCACTGTGTTATTTTATCTTGTTAAGAATCTTCCCCTTTCACTTCTCTACCTTTCTCAGCGTGATGTCTTTTTTCAACTGATCCCTCTTGACAACGTGTGAGACAAAGTTTTACTCTCCCTGCCTCTAAGAAGCACATTTCATTTCCTTCAAGACAGATTTGTTTGTTCTTTTTGCAACTAATACCATTATATTGAAAATTTTCATGGCTTGAATCAGATATACCTTAGTATTTTTTTAGTACACCTTAGTCTTTAAAATGACATCCTGGCTTTTAACATTTTAGAGAAATCTTTGACAGCCAATTTTCCCAAGGTAAGAAGTCATTTGATTTCTTGACTGTTAGTTAGAATGGATGTTGATTGTAGATTCAAATGAAATAAAATAATTAAATCATTGACGATTTGTTTTTTCCATCTGTCGATGTTCCCTGTTGGTCCAGTAGTGGGGATTTTTCTTTTTTTAAGGTTGAGATGAAATCAATATTGAAGGTTATAATTTTTGATCTTACTTATTAACTTCTTCAAGTCTTCTGAAGTAGTGGCTGGCTCACTAAAAATAATCAGGACCAGGAAAACAATGGACTGTGAATTACGGGATTCCTGCATGGGTGACATTGAAGCTGCTTTAGAATAGTTGCTGAGATGGGCATCAGAGTTTTAGGCGTATCCATACGGGGTGATTGAAGAGGTGGACAATTCAGGGGCACTTAAGTGCCTGTAGGAGAGGCAGGGTTGTTTTATCATTAGCAAACTTGCAGAAGATTTCCATGGTTGAGTTGTTTATCATTAGAATCATTGCCCATATCACAGTGGAATTAATTCTTCAATATTTGTTGAATGGATGCATAAATAAGAGATGTTTTCCATTGGTTCCATAGACTGTCATAAAGTATCTCTTGGCTTCTGATAACACCTAATACTCCTTTCATCTGCCACTCACCCCGTGTATCATGTAACTTAAAGAAAATGCCTAACTAAACCTAGCCAACAGCAATCAAACAAACTTAAACTCCTGTCAACACTCTATTGGATTTTTGAGGCTGTAAATCTTTACAGGAGAAAAAGTCCCATCTTTCTTCTGTAGGATAGCTTATTTTTCTGAAATTGTCAAGTTGGAACTGACACATAGCTAATCCTCCAGTGACTCTTCAGAGGCTTTAAATCACATGGGAGGAGACTGTACATCTTTCTCCCATAGAAAAACTGGTAGATTTGAACCATGTACCTTTGTGTTGGATACAAACTACTGAGCTACCTTAAAAGTGCCCCATTTGGGGTGGTAGATGACCTGCTTTGCAATATACTTTATATGTTTCCCTTTGTCTTAAACATTCCAGGGTCTGCTTCACTACAGCAGACCTGAGGTCAACACTTACAGTGTGGTAGACAGAGCTTGTTATACCATCCTGTGGCACCCTTTCATGGAAGAACAGAACAAGAAAAAGATGAGTTTACCCTTAAGGCATTTTGCTTATTAAGAAAGTTATCAATAGAACTAATTTTGAACAGATTTACAGAGTTGTTCAGCCATCACCACATTTAACTTAAAACATTCCTTGATCCCATGTACTTGACTACCTTTTGAAGAACACTGGACTAACAATATGAACACCTAGGTTTTGTTCCAATCTCCCTATTTATTTGACAGTCCTCTGACCTTGAAGAATCTAATAATTTCTTTGAGTTCATTTTTTTGAGACAATAATTTTCATCTTAGGATAGAGGTCAAATAAAAAATTACATAGTGGAATAGTTGGTAACTAGGAAGAGCTGTGAAACTGGAAAGTGTTGCTGTGTTGGGTTTTTTTTTAATATGCTGAAAATCATTTTGCACCTTCTAAGTGTTTCAGACCTCAGACTGAACTCAGAAATCTGCAATAACACAATGCTAGCTGTTTCTCCCCACCTTTATTATTGGTTTTATTTTTTTTTTACTAACACCCAGTAAAGTTCCTCAGTATACTCTTCTGAGAGCCCCAAACCTGTCACAGTCATCTTTGTTGATGATGATCTTCATCCCTTCTGGACTCAAAAGTGGCATCTGACATAAAGCCCGGTGGTGTCCCCAGCAGAAGGCTGATGTGCCCATATGTTCCTATAAGGACTAGCTGTGGGGACATACATAGTGTCCTTTCACCAGGATAAAGAAGGAAAACAGCAAAGAATTAGAAATTAGTATGGATATGGGGGGGGAATCTTCAGAGTGTCTGCTATATTACGAGTAAAAGCAGACTCTAGCATCCACTGAGATAGATGAAGCAGACAGTGGTATTTCTCAGACCCTTTAATTAGCACTCTGATGGTGAATGAGAGACCCAACTGATATGTGCTTCATCATAGCTATTGGAGAGTGAGGCCAAAGGAAAAATAAGGATTTGCATTCTAAACTTAAAAATTCAACTTTGAACTCAACTTTCATGCACAAAAATTGCTTTTAATGCTCTTGTTTTTTTAATTTATTTTATTTTATTGTTTTTGTGTGCGTGTACCATCAAATCAGATCTGACTGGTACAGGAGGAGATTGCCCCTCCTTTCCTGGCAGAGCATCTGGTGGATTCGAACCGTGCACCTCTGGGATTGTAGTTGCAGCTTCTTGCCACTAGGCCACCAGAGCTGCCCTAATACTCTTGTTTTAACCATATTTTCCCAAGTTGTTTTTTTTTAATCTTTGTGTATCTTATGCTATGAGCATGTGGAAGGTATGTTGTCTTCAATCTTATGATTGATATTAGCTGTTAGAAATAGTAAATGTCCGCTGTATTATAAATAGAGCTTGAATTGCCATGCAATTAATTACCTCTCTACCTTTCCCCATCTTGCAATATTTGGGTGCTGTCTCCCCTATTATTAAAATACCTAAGAGTTTTCACACTTTTTACCCAGCACTTTGGTGATCTCCACATTTTGAAATCTGAAGGAGCTATGAGAATTGCCTGCCCCTGCAACCATGTCCCACTTTAATGGCTGATGTAGCACATAGAGAAGATAAGAAACTTGGCTTACTCCCAAAGGTTAAGAACACACCGGGGCAGGAAGATATGGGAGCAAATCACAACATTTTGATGTTCTTGTTCCTGTGTCATCATCACCCATTTTCCCATAAAGGGTCAATAGCTCAGTCTTAACTTCAGTAGCAAATGTCAACCTCCTCCCATTGTGACAGCTGCATTGAAATGTAAGACGAATGAATTATAGAAAGTCAATGGAAGATTTAACGTTTGTCTCCACAAATATCGATTGGGTTGCTATTATGTGTGAGACATAGTGCCAGGTGCTGAGGGATAAACACATCTTATGGGATAAAAGACTTGAGGAGTTTTGTGTCAAGACACAGAGAGTCAGCAGACCATATGGCCATGAATGAGTGACATTTCTAAGAGTGTCTTTTGGGTCCAAAGGTCTAAATGACATATATGGGTCTTCTAAGTTGACCTTTGTAAAAAATAGCCTAACTAACACTCCCTTTTCATCAGCTTCCCTATTGTGCCCCTAGATCCTGCACCCCATGTGTGGGGGCAGGAACTTCCTCTGAGTGAGGATCAGGCAGATTTTACTGTCCCCAGTCACAACGGAAAGCAGGAATAGACAGCTGCATGGGGAAAGGCAATGCTGATATAAATACATGTTTAATTGCACATCAATTACAATTACTTACTAGGCTGCATTTATTTAAATGCAGTGTAATTAGAGCAAAAACCTTGATTTAATCATAACCTTATCAAACACAGATCCCATAATCTGCCAGGCTTGCACAGCCTGTGTCTCTGCCTATGCCAGTTCCAGGGTTCAGGAAAAATGGCATTGAAACTGGGACAAGACAGCTTTGCCAAGGGTTCACTTCTCACTCAGGAACCCGTGATTAGAAACTACGGAACAGTTCATCTTGTCCTCTGCTTTAGCCCATGATAAGAGGAAACTTATTAGCCACAATGACTTATTGAAATTATAACTCATCCCTGATAGCAGGCTTCATAACCCAGGAGCCCAAGATTAGCAAGGACATTATGTAAGTTTAGCCTCAAGGGATAAATTATTGCCTGGAATATGCCCTTTCACAATCTCTATATCTGGTTTTTCATCAGTATTGATGGGCCCTGACTTGACATTACTGCAAAGGGGTAGGTACAGGCAGGCAAGCTGTCTTCCACAGTTAGCTGCAGGCTATGTCTTCCGTCCACTTGCCTCTCTCTTTATTATCTCCACACTTCTCTGTCCCTGCCTTTTGGAGGTTGAAGCACCCTCTTTGAGGTTTCTTTGGAAGTAGATTATCCTCTCTTACTGAGTGTGCTTAGAAGAACTACTCTTTGAAACTCCTAGCAGCACCAACATTCCCAAGTGCCTGTAATTCTTTCTTCAGTGATCATTTCCGTGGTTTCTGGGAGGTAAAGTATAAACTAACTTTCCCCTTATTTTTATGGATCAGAAAATTAAGGCTTAGATCTAAAAGAAGATTTTTGCCATCTGAAACAATAACAAAGAATAGGCAAGTATTTTCATTGTTTAAAGGGATGATTAACATATACGATGGAAATGACAGTAGATAAGTGAGGAAGGTTTCTGGCATGATAATCATCTTGAATGATATCTAACTAATTCCTCGTGACAAACAACAATGGGTACATTTCTTATACTTCAGTCAAACTAAATAATGTACCTATTAAGGGAGCACTAAGAATCTGTGCAGCAGGCAGTTTGAATCCACCAGCTGCTCCACAGAAGGATGGGCAGTCTCCTCCCGTGAGATTTACTGCCTCGGTAAACCCACTGGGGGGTCAGCTATGGGTTGGTTCCAAGTCAGTGGTACTCAACAACAACAGGTACCTACTTAATAAGTATGTCTTAGACAAGTGCAGCTAGATAGAGTACTCCTTAGAGGCAAGGATGCTGGAGCTTCATCTCACACACTTTGGGCATGTTGCTAGGCCTTGGAAAGGAGCATCATTCTTGGAAAGCTGGGGAGTCAGCAAAGGCAAGGAAGATATCCAAAAGATGGATTGACACACTGACTGCAGCAATGGGCTCAAGTATATCAGAGATGATGAGGATGGTGCAGGATAGGACAGGGTTCAGATCTGTTTTCATTCATAATGTCACTATGAGCTATACTCTGATAGAGGGGATTCAACAACAACAAGTACCCACTCTAATGCCAAACACTGCTTATGTATTTTCTTTCACAGTACAACTCAATATGGCTATTAATATTGTTTCCATTCCGTAGATGAGAGAACAGGTATTCAAAGATTGCAGAGTCAGCAATACAACGGCTCTATTTCCTGTAGAGAGGAAACCTATAGCCAAACATGGCATTTTACACATTGTGTGATTTATTTTCCTTTACTCTTATAACAACTTTATGGACTACAAATGGTCATCTTTACTTTGTACATCTCAGTGATGAAGTTAATGCCAGACATTTTCATAACTAGAGAGGAGTCCCTGGAAGGTACAAATAGCCAATCATTCTGCAACTAGTGCAGACGTTAGTGGATCGGACTCACCCACTGCTGCCTCAGAATATAGATCTGGGGAGCGACTTTTAAAAGATCACAGGTTTGGAAACGCTGTGGAGCAATTCTATTCCACACGTGTGTATGAATTTCAATCCTTCCACCTCTTCTTCCATATTTATTGATTGTTATCCTGCTAAACTTTTCTACTGCTTCCTGGGTGAGATGGTATCTCACTGTGGCTTGGCTTTGCATCTCTAACTGCCAGTGATTTTGATTATTTTTTTATGTGTCTGTCAGCCATCCAAATTTCCTTTTTTGTGAAGTCTTTCCATGTTTCCTGCTCATTTTGCAAACAGTTCATCAGTCTTTTCCTACTGGACACCTTGTAGTATTCTGTAAACTTTCATTAAAACCCTAATTTGAGATATCATTGCCAAAAGTGGGGTTTTGTTTTGTTTGGGGGGGTTCCCCCCAGTCAGTACATTTTCTTTTCACCCCATTGGGAAAAGTTTTTTATGTACATGGGTACTAAATCTTTAGAAGATTTAATTTGTTGAATTACTTTAAAAAATAAAAAAACAAAGAACACTCCCAGAGTCATTCTATATAGCATGTATAACTCCAACACCAAAGCCAGGCAAAGACACTACCTAAAAAGAAAACTACAGACTGATATCTTTCATGACTGTCGGTGCAAAAATCCTTAACAAATCCTGGCCAGTAGAATCCAACAGTATATCAGGAAAATAATCCATCATGACCAATTTGGATTCATAGGAGTTATGCAAGGAAGGTTCAACATAAGAACAACAATCAACATAATTCATCACATTAACAAATCAAAGAAAAAAATCACATGATCTTATTGGTTGATGCAGAAAAGGACTCTAACAAAATCCAATACCCTTTTCTGATTAAAACACTCAAGAAAATATGAATAGAAGGGAATTTCTTTAACACAGTAAAAAGCAAAATTGCAAACTCAAGAGCCTTGATTCTTTTTTTTCTTTTTTTTACTGAGATTTTAACAAATGTTTACTACGAACTTGAATTTCCATTAATTCACTATTGTACATTTTTCTTCCTACCGCCCCCCTCCAGTTCACTTTTCTCCTTAAAAAAATTTTTTTTCACGGTTTCATAATTTCCTCCCTACCTCCTTCAGTCCCCTTTGCTATACACCTCTTATTCTGTATTTTTATCATGCAAATAATACCTAATTATATACTCTTTTTAAGCATTCTTTCCCTCATTTGTTTCAATGCAGTGTACATTATTTATTTTCTCTTTTCTTAGTTTCCTCCCCAATCCCCATGCCAGTCCTGTTTTATAACAGTGGCATTATGCAGTATTTGTCCTTTTGAGACTGAGCTGTTTCACTCAGCATAATGTCCTCCTGGGTCACCCATTTTGTATAATATTTTATAAATTCCTTGGTTTTCAGTGCTGCATATTATTCCATTGTGTGAATATACCACAGCATCTCTATCAAATTGTTTGTTGATGGGCACTTGGGTTGTTTCCATCTCTTTGCTCTTGTGAACAATACAGCAATAAACATAGGTGTGCATTTATCTGTGTGGGTGGCAGTTCTGGTTTCTTTAGGGTATATTTCCAGTAGTGGAATTGCTGTGTCAAATTGTATTTCTATCTCAAATTTTTTGAGAAGGCACAATACAGGCTTCCATAGTCATTGCACCATTTTACGCTACCACCAACACTGATTAAGGGTTCTAATTTCTCCACAACCTCACCAACATTTATTATTTGCAAGCCTTGTTTTTAACTACACATTTCATACAAATTTTATTCAAAAGGTTTTATGAAAAATACATTTGTTCAGCCAATATTTGAATGTCATAATTGTAAGGTAGTATTGAAGCATTTGTCTTTAAAAAAAAAGCAAGCCTTGATTCTTAATAGAGAAAGGCTAAAGGCATTCCTCTTGAGAACAGTGACTAGAAAAGGATGTCTACTTTCAAGGTCTTAGTGTTAAGAAATTGTGCTTCCAATTAAGGTTGCATAGTGGAATGTACTTAGGGCAGTGGGAGGGGTGTGGAGGGGATTGTGTACCAGGGAGGGAGTCTTTCTTTTACTTTTGAAAGAGAGGAGCGAACTGGGGGGCGGGGGGAGAGGGCTGGG
>NW_006399791.1:12701062-12708619 GCF_000299155.1 Elephantulus edwardii | reverse complement strand
TCTGTATCTGCCAATTCTTTTCTATATAATGACTCAGTATATTCCTTGCATCTTCTTTTAATACTTCCTGGATCATTTAATATTCTGCCCAAAGTATCCTTGATTATAGCAACTCTAGGTTTGAATCTGTTCTTCAGTTCCTTGAGCTTAAGAAATGCTGAGCGAGTTCGGCCCTTTTGATTTTCTGACTCTAGCTCCTCGCACATTTTATTATAGTATTTTGCTTTGTCATTCCGAGTAGCCTATGCTAAAAATAGGCTGGCAAATATAGCCAGGAATGTGCAAACCAACCCTCTTAAATCTTGCTTCAGCCATCAGTATGCTTTCATTTCCTCTCTTTTTTCCTCCTTTCATTTCTTTATACATTGTTTCCTGAAACTAAGGCTTTCCACTTACTATTTCCTTATTTGACATACTTTTCAATTCTTCTCATCTTTTACGTATTAAGTCATTCTCCATCTTCAAATCTTGAAAGAGACAGTGAAGAGAAAAAACAAGTTTTTTTTTTAAAAAAAGGTTAGATTAATCAGCTGACAGGGATCGGTGGGAACTCTGAACCTAAAATTAAATTCACCTTTATTGTTTAGAATTCAGGTAAATAATAAACAGACCCATCATGTAAATGGTAACACAGTTCATTAGGACACTCATTCCTTGAAAAAGTCAACCAAATATGTAATAGCAAAAGGGTAGCATTTCTTCAAGAACAAAGGCAGAAAAGGAAAAGATTGAAGGGTTAAAGAAAAGGAAACGCAGAGAGAAACAAAAAAGAGAGCTATCAGGTGTGGGTATTGTTTTAATGTCATAAACAAAATGTGTACATACAGTTAAATGGAAAAATCCATTTTCTTTTTAATTTTTACAACAAAAAGCTTTTTTAAAGAGAAGAGTTGTTGTTATTAACAGTGATGGAAATTTTACAAATGGATAATGGTAATAATTGCACAGCTTGAAGAACATGACTAATGTCACACTCAATTTTGCACATAAAGAAGGTTTTAGTTTCAAATATCTGATTGCATATATGTTGTTGTTATGTACCATTGAGTTAGAATCAACCCATAGCTGACCTTCTAGTGGGTTTCCAGAGGCAGTTAATCACATAGGAAGGAGATTTCCCATCTTCCTCCCACAAGGTCACTTGTGGATTCAAATTACATGACTTTGAGATGGTAGCACAACTCCTTACCACTAAACCACCTCTGTATGTGTGTATATCACATTTAAAAGAATCTCTTCATAGGAGTCTTCTCCTAACCTACTCACATGACTGTGTCATTAATACATGACCCTCTACCAGACAATAATAACTAGAAGGGAATAAACTATGTCCATTTTCCTAGCTACAATATCCTATGCTTATAGTACAATGACTGTTGCCTAGAAAGTAATCAAAAAGCACTGATTGAAATATAGAATGTATATACTCTATTTAGTTGCTAGCCTATTTCTTTATTTATTTGATCTGGTTTTCTATTTTTTCCATAATTTCTTTACCATCTGCAGCTGAACTTCTTTTTTCCCCCACAGATGTCTTTTGGCACAAGTTCTGGGATCTTTCCTTTATTGTAAACACTCATCAGAGTTTTTCTCTCCTTCTAGAATAGCTTTTACAGTTCCCTTTGTTCACTCTATCCAACCAACACCTTATAGCCACTGTACACAGGCTGGGGTCTCCAGACACCAATTTGGCACCTATTATATAATCCCGTGATGGTGCTATCATATGTTCAGCACAGGTTTCAACAGAAATCCCCAGGAGCAAGGCATGTTTAATGCTAGAAGAGGGTATAACAAAGAAAAAGAGGCCAAATCTCAAGATAAAACGGAGAAATAATTGTTCAGAAGGAGATGCAAGAGTGAAGAAAAGACCTGAGAAATTAGACTTAACAGAATCTCTTAAAACTCAACAGAATGAGCCCTAGGGAAAATCATTGGGAGAAAGCTTACCAGTCCAAGGCAAACCTCTTGTAAGACTGTCCCAGGCACTATAACTTGTGGAGTTACTGAAAAGGAGGAATGGATCCTACTTTGTGATGAAATCCTCAGTGAGGTGTGTCTGCGTGTATGTGCAGGGAGTGGGGAAACTAAACTGCAATGAGATAATAAACATTCATTCATTCATTGGAAAAAATTCAGTAAAAACCTCTTATTTTCAACATGACAGACACTGTTTTAGGCACTTAGACTTTGAAGAGACACAGATTTTACTCTCTCAGTGCTTGCATTTTATGGAAGCGTAGAAATGACAGGGAGAGCCTAAATAATACCCATGATAGATAAGATCTACAGCACACACAAAAGCAATTGTTCTATAGAAAACAGAAAAACTCAACAGCAAAGTATAATTCAGTGATAGTAAGTAAGGAGAGAGAGTAAGAGAGAGGAGAGGAGAGGAGAGAGAAGTAAGTTTCAGGATTGATATGAAATTCCACTCAGAGGCAGGCACTGAGCCTATGTATCTCCCTTCTCAGTTTAAGTTTTAGGTGTATTACTTTTAAAATTTTAAACAATTCTGAAAGCTAGTGTCTTCCCTAAGATAACTTACAGAGATGAGTCAGAATATCAGAAAGAGTAGTTGTCTTTCCCAAGGCCACATAGCTCCAAGTGGTAAAATAAAGACTCAAAACAAAAGTAACAGCTACTAAAGCTCGTTTGCTTTCATAATCTGCATGTCAGTTTTTAATAAGGATGCTCTACTGTAGTAGACTATAGGGAGTTGTGATACTAACCCAAAGGCGATATATCTCTAGTGGTTAAAATCCACCAGCTAACCCACAGAAGAAAGACAGACAATCTCCAGTGCAGTTTACAGCCTTGGAAACACAATGATCAGCTATGAGTTGGTTCCAACTCTATGGCAATTAGTTGAGATGAGCTATATATATTATGAAGTATAGCAAGTTGTCAAGGTATGCAAAAATGAATGATTATATGAGGGCATATTACTCAGAAGAGAAAGTATGTAGGTAGAGCTTTCAGAAATCCATGGATAAATATTTTTAGCACTACGTACAGCAGCTCTAAACACACTCAGTCATGGTATTGCTATTAGGCAGACATACTGACCAGGGAATATTCACTCTACTAATAGAGTATCAATATGCTAGGTCCTAGGGTTCAAAGTGAATAGGGTAGAGTCCTTTAGAGAAAGCCAAATGTCTATTTTTATAAAAGAGTTCTCAGACAGAGGTGGCTTGAAGGGGAGAAGAGCTTTAAGTACCTTCCTCTAAAATCCATCCACTGTAAATAACCTCTAGACAGAAATCCATTTGATTTGAAACATGATCCTTTGGGATCAAACATTATTACCCAGTTGTGACTGACTCTATGGTGACCCCATGTGTGTCAGAGCATAACTTTGCTCAATAAGGTTGTCAGTGTCTATAATCTTTTGGAAATTGATCACGAGGCTGAGTTAACTCTGTTTAGACTCAACTCTCCAACCTTTTGGTTAGCTGTCCAATGCTAATCAGCAACTCAGGGACTTCTCAAGTATCATCACTATGAGTGGCTTTGTTCTTGTATAGACAGGTTCCATCCTGCAAGAATCTGCGGGTATAGGAGCTTGGTCAGCAGTTTCAGGTCTTGGAAAGTCATCTTATCTTATAAACCATGAAAAGTAAGCATCTGGCAGATGGTTTACAAAAGAGATATGCATGTGGTGGGGAGAACTTGGATATTTGGAAGTAGAATACTTATACTCTCAATATATTGGTACCCTAATAAGAAAAACTTTGGAGACAAACATACTTGGTTCCAAATTCTATCTTCTGTGCAAGTTCCTGTGGGAGCTTGGATGAGTTGCAGATACTCCTGAATACAGTTTTATTGTCAGTATAAATAAGATGATGGAACTATCCAACTTGGGTTGCATCTGAAGTAGAAATCACTTGAACATGATTGAATTTGTTTATCCTTTTCCAAGCTTTGCTGAAGTCCAGTCTGATCCAAAACTTTTTTTCCTAACACAAAATTATTTATTTGGGTTCAATATTCTAAATTCCTACAGACACAGTATAGTCACTCACCAACAATGGAATGTTGGTAAGTTACTAAAATGTGGTGAGCCTCTACTTATAGCTGTTATAGGAAGACAGTGAAGTCCACATTTATTCCATTTCAAGGAATAGAAAAGGCACATGTACAGGTCATAGCTCTATGAACATCACAGCCTCTAGCCATTGTCATTATTGACTATCTCAGCCACAACAAGAGAGCACCTTCTCTCATCCCCTTTGTGCAAGCAAAGGTATTAGGAATGTGGTTTCCATGTTTCTCCCCTGCCATTTTAAAATGTCATTATTTTATTCCCTGCCACCTGTGAAGTGGGAAAGAGTTGAATACATCCACGAAGCACCAAGGCTGTTGATTAAGTCCTGTTTTATGTGTTTTAAACAGCCATACAAGCATTATGGCACTACAAGACTAAAAATTACACATTGTTCAACAACCAAGCCTGGGGAACATAGTTGTTGGTAGTCCTTTCTATCCTCTGACTTTTCTTTTCCTCTCTCAGTGCTTGTATGTGTTCATGTGCAGATGCACACAGAAAAAAAAATGCATCTACCTTCTTAAAATGTTAATAGCTATAACAAGAACTAAGGTAAACCTTCTCTTGCCACCCTTTGAATGTCTGTGTTTCGTTGACTATGCAAAAGCATTTCAATGTGTGGATCACAACGAATTGTGGCTAATTTTGATAAGAATGAGAATTCCAGAACATTTGGTTGTGCTTATAAGAGACCTATACTTGGACTAAGAGGCAGTTAGTTATCAGAACAGAGCAAAGAAAACACTGCATGATTCAAACTCAGGAAAGGTGTACACCAGGGGTGCATCCTATCTTTATACTTTTTCAGTGTATATGTGGAATAGATCTTGCAGGAGGCTGGACTCTATGAAGAGGAATATGGCATCAGAATTGCAGGAAGACTCATCAACAACCTGTGTTATGCAAACAACACAACTTTTCTTGCTGAAACTATGAAGGACCTGAAACATTTGCTGCAGGTCAAGAACTGCAGCCTTCAACAAGGTAGCAAGATGTTGATGGTGAAAACAACATAAGGAGTTGCAGGAACAGCAAGCTGCATAGAAATGGGCCCCCATGGCCCTCTACAGTCCTGTGTTTATTGATATTTGAACAATTAAACAGTTGATTACTGGTCTTCAATATGGCTCGAAGCACAACATCAAGAGATCAAAGATTCCCAAAGAAGAATGGGTGAGTCCTGCAGTTCCCAGCCCCTGACTTCCAAGCCCATTGCTGCCACTGCAGCTCCATGAGGATCCCTCAGCCAGACCCCAGGGATACCATCTGGGATAGACAGCAGGCCTCGAGGCTGGTGCTGTGGAGCCCCGACACTGCCACAGAATAGACTCGTTCTCGGAAAATTTCTTTGAACCGAGATGGCAGGGACAGGAGAAGAGCAATGCAACTTAAATGTGCCCAAAAAGTCAAGCACGCCATCAGTGTGTATACTGTAGCTCAACATCTGGAGGATGGGGATTCTCGGGGGGGGGAAGGGGGCATAGGCGGGTCCCACTTCCTCCCTCTGCCTGCTGATGAGTCTGAGCTGCCATGACCCTACATTGCTGCCATGGCCCGGGGCCCACTTGTCCCGGGGAGCAGTGGGGACAGCAGCAGCTGCAGCTCCGTAGAGCCACAGGAAGTGAAGGTCTTGATAAGGGAAAGTAACTGGCTGTCAATGAAGATTTCCTTCAACAGGCCAGAGAAGAAGATCATCAACACAATGGATTGATAAGGTTTGCTATGAGTTGTCTACACCTCAACAACACTTAACAACAGCAACAAATCTGAGACAGACAGATATCCTCAATACACCACATCTTTTGATTTCTTGACTACTGCTATCAAGAACTGTTTAGACCTAGGGAGGGTCTGTTCACCACTCTCAAATCCCCTTCCCCATTTATAAAGAGGGAGGGCAGTGATGCCTACTTCAAATTATAGTCTCACCATTTGGTAGAGGGGAGGTGAGTAATGGTAGTGGTGCCAGAACCGGGGGCGCTGTCCCTGGACATGGTCTTCAGTGAGGCACAGGGTCCAGACTTCGGTGAAGGGTGTACTTTGATAGGGGGATGTGCCACCCAGCTATCAGAGTGTGTAACCTGGCCCTCAGGGTGTGTAGTTCAGCCCCTGGGGTGAGCAGTTTGGGCTTCAGGGTGAGCCACTGGGCCCTTGGGGTGTACCATCTGGCCCCTGGGGAGAGTTGTTGGGCCCTTAGGATGAGCCATTTGGCCCTCTGGGTGAGCTGATTGGCCCTCAGGGTTTGCTATCTGATTCCTGGGAAGAGCCTTCATGTCACTGGGGAAAACTGCCTAGGGTATACCGAGAATTTTATCTAGGCCACTTTCCTCCACCTTCTCCCAAGTACATCTGTAAGTTATACCTTCAAAGCCCTTCTATTTGTAATTCACAAGTTTGTTCTCTCTAGGTTTGCTCCCTTTCCTAAAGGTAACCTTAACACTGAATTTTACTCCATACCTGAAACTGAACCCAGTTCCAGAGACAAAAGGGAAATATAACTGCCAGCTAAGGAAGCAAAGGAGGATGGAGCCTCAGGGTTCAGCCAGCCATCCCCACTGAACCAACCTTGGCAAACACTTTGCAGTCCAGAGGGCAGTAAATGTTGGGAAAATATCTTCTAACAGAACAAAAGGTCAAACAGCTTCAACTCAGGACCACCAGTAAGGTGTTAAGTTGGCTCCCTATATTACGTGCCCCTTCACATCAACCTGTTCAACATGGAGAAGCCAGAGAGTCTGCACCCCATTCCCAAATGAGAAATCCACAAGTGAATAAGACAATTTCTTTGTAAAAAATAAATAAATAAATAATCACCATTGGATCATCACCATTACCCTGTCTCCTCTGACCCCTACTGGATTTTTCTCATTTCCTTCACCTACTCCCTATGCCCACCTAATTGTGCAGCCCCGTAATTTCATCCTTGCCTATCCTCACCCTTCTGCTTCCAATCCTCATCCCCTTGTATCCCCATACACGATTTTCACAATAAATAAAATTTAAAGTGTTTGTTGTTGTTATGTGCCATCGAGTCACTTGCGACTCATAGCGACTCTATGTACAACAGCCCTAAACTCGGCTCTGTCCTGTGCCAGTCACACTGTCTCTGACACTCCCATCCTAATTATCCCAGTCACTGAATCAATCCACCTCAAAAAGGGCCTTCCCCTCCTGTGCTGTCCCTCTACACTCCCAAGCATGATGTCCCTTTCTAAGGAAAGGTCTCTCCTCACAACATGTCCAAAGTATGTTAGACGGAGCCTCAGAATCCTTGCCTCCAAGGAGCCACCTGGTTTAACACTTTCCAGGACAAATCCGTTTGTTTTCCTAGCAGTCAATTGTATTCTCAATACTCTTCTTCAGCACCACAGCTCAAAGGCATCAATTCTTATCTATCCTCCTTCGTTATTGTCCAACTCTCTGGTCCATAACAAGTGATTGCGAAGACCATAGCCTGTATCAGATGCACCTTAGATTCCAGAGAGACACCATTGCTCTTCAGT
>NW_006399791.1:12699819-12700962 GCF_000299155.1 Elephantulus edwardii | reverse complement strand
CAGGTACCTAATGAGAAAAGGATCAGCAATCCTCCCATTCGATCTCCTCCTGTCTCTGAAAACCCACCTGAGGGTCAGGTATAGGTAGGTTCCAACTTGAAGGTACATAGTAACAGCAACAACAAATTCAATGCTGTTTTTGATATACTTGCTAGGGTAATCAAAAAGAGAAGGAAATAAGAGTCATCCAGATTGACAAATAGATGGTAAAGCTGTTGCTATATGCAAATATGAGGTTGTACAAAGAAAACCCTAAAGACTTAACAAAGATACTCTTAGACCTAGTAGACCAGTTTAGTAGAGTAGCAGGATATAAGATCAATGTACAAAAATCATTTGGATTCCTCTACAGTAACTCCGAAAATACAGAAAAAGAAACAAAGAAAGTAATACCATTTACAATAGCCTGCAAAAAAAAAAAAAAAAAAGAGACCTGGGAATAAGCCTAACTAGAGATACAAAAGACCTCTATAAACAAAATCACAAAACACTACTGTGGGAAACAATGTTGTTGTTGTTGTTGTTGTTGTTATGTGCCATCGAGTCGCTTGCTACTCATAGCAACCCTATGTACAACAGCCCTAAACTCTGCTCTGTCCTGTGCCAATCGCACTGTCTCTGACATTCCCATCCCTATTAACCCAGTCACTGAATCAATCCAACTAATAGTGGGCTTTCCTCTCCTGCGCTGTCCCTCCACCCTCCCAAGCATGATGTCCTTCTTCAAGAGACCTAAATAAATGGGGAAAAGTTTCCCTGTTCATGGATAGGATACATCAATACAGTGAAAATTACAGTCTTACCAAAAACACAATCCCAATAACAAATTCCTTTTCAAAGAGATAGAAAAAGCAATTGGCAAGTTTATTTGGAAAGGAAAGAGACCCCCAAATAAGCAAACATTTCTGACAAACAAAAATAAGTGAAAGGCATAGCACTTCCTGATCTCAAAATCTTCATAGCTCTAATAACCAAAACAGCATGTTACCAGTACAATGACAGACACATAGACTGATGGAACAGAATAGACAACTTGGAAATTAACTCATGTACTTGTATTAAAGAAGGAAACAAAATGTATTAAATGAGGAGAATTACAGCCTCTTCAAAAAATTATGCTGGCAAACCTGGATGTATCAGCAG
>NW_006399791.1:12679878-12689068 GCF_000299155.1 Elephantulus edwardii | reverse complement strand
GGAGGGACGGCGCAAGAGGGGAAGACCCTCTATGAGGTGGATTGACTCAGTGACTGGGGTAATCGGGATGGGTGTGGTCACAGGCAGTGCGATTGGCACAGGATAGATCAGGGTTTAGGGCTGTTGTACAAAGGGTCGCTATGAGTCGCAAACAACTTGACGGCACATAACAACAACAACAACATATATTATGAACCAATCATTGGCAAAAATCACCACATCAGTTTGGCAGTGATAAGGAATACAAGTGAGTGCTATTTGGTACTGTTCTCAGGTGTTTGAAATCTAACAACTACTAATAATAGTTGGTTTCACTATGTAGATGTATTTGCTATCCCATGAACTGTCAAAAGAATAAACAAATCTATCTTAGAAATAGTATAACCAGAGTGGCGTTTTTTAGAAGGAAGGATGGGCAGCCTTCGTCTCACATAATTTGAGAATGTTGTCAGGAAGATTGCTAGGAAGAGTCAATCCTTGGAAAAGACATGCTGAGAAAGGTAGAGGGTTAGCGAAAGAAAGCAAGATCTTTATCCAGATGGTTTGACACAGTGACTTTGGAAATGGACTGAGTTTCTAGTAGTTCTGAGATTATTAAGATGGCCCAGGATCTGTTGTTCATAAGATTGTTGAGAGTTGTGATTCCCTTAGTGGCACCTAACAATAATAACAATCTCTCTCTTTTGGCATTATTAGGATTTAAACCAGTTAAAAACTGTCATTTAGTGATCTTCAACTTGTGACAATCCTCTATGTACCAGAGTACAAATATACCCTATAGTGTTCAATGACTGAATTTTTAGAAGTTGATGACCAAGTATTTCTTCGGAATTATCTCTGGGTAGATTCAAATTTACAATTTATCAGGTACTAACTCAACTCACTTACCTTTGTGTCAGGATCAACCCATAGCTGACCTGTCATTGGATTTCCAAGACTGTAAATTGCATGAGAGGAGATTGTCCATTTTTCTCCTTTGGAGTTGTTGATAAATTCAAACTGCCAGAGGCATGGTCTTTGAATTAGCATCACATATCCTAATCCACCAGCAGTGAGTGCACAGAACACTTTAGTAGTACTCCATGAGGGCTCCTTCTACTTATACATGGAACAAAAAAATTGTAATCAAGATTCAAAGAATATCATATTACTAATGAAATCAGTATCAGGATGGATGGTGAAGAGATTGAAGTTGTTCACAGCTTTAGTTTGCTTGGCTCTACAGTCAACACTCTTGGCACCAGCATCCAGGAAATTAGAAGATGTATTGCGATGGGAAAGTCTGCTGTTAGGGACCTCTCCAAAGTACTGAAGAGAAACAGTATCTCTCTGGAGACTAAGGTGCATCTGATACAGGCCATGGTCTTTGCAGTCACTTGTTATGCATCAGAGTTTGACAATGACTAGGGAGGATAGAAGGAGAATTGATGCCTTTGAGCTGTGGTGCTGGAGAAGAGTACGGAGTGTACCATGGACTGATAATAAAACAGTTTCCTGCTGGAGAGGGTTAAACCAGGCTACTCCTTGGAGGCAAGGATTTTGAGGCTTTGTCTGACATACTTCGGACATGTTGTAAGGAGGGTCTGGTCCTTGGAGAAGGACATCATGCTTGAGAGGGTGGAGGGAAAGCGCAGGAGCGGAAGGCCCTCTATGAGGTGGATTGATTCAGTTACTGTGGTAATCAGGGTGGGTGTGTTGGAGACGGTGTGATTGGCACAGAAAGGACAGAGCAGGGTTTAGGGCTGTTGTACACAGGGACTATGAGTCACAAGAAGCTTGACAGCACATAACAACAACAACAATGAAATCTCATGTATGAAGAAGTTAAAAAGTTTATTAAATTGTTTCAAATTCTACAATTTAGAGTAGCTTGATCTGAATACATATCTCCTTAATACAAAATGGATGTCCTTTTAATTATATATATATTTTTTTCTTACCATTATGGTCACATGTATTAATGCGTTCCTGTTTTGCTGAGGATATATACGTATATGAACATAGTCAGCAACACATTCAAGGAAAAACAAACAAACAACAACAACCAGGTGGTAAATGCAGAAACTACACTTTGCAAGGAAAAGAACATCACATGGGTTGAGCCAGACATTGTAGATGAAGACAAATTAGGTGCTAATTAATATGAGAGGAAACTATAGAGGCAAAGGATTTGCCAGTTGGAATGCTGGAGGCAGAATTAAAATTCATGGAGTTGCATATGCTGCCAACAGGCAAAAGGTGAATTACTCTACTAGTCAGAGATTTGAAGACAATTAGAGAGATAAATTCCCTGCATATAAATAGGAGGATTGTGTAGATATTTGAGTGCTGTATGAAGATAGATAATGCCACAGATAAATACCAGAGCTGGAAATATGCAGAGATTCCAGATAAATTACTCCTATAAATAAGTATTGCTCATAGAAATTTCCAATGATTCTCTATTTATGAACATTTGACATTAACCCCTAAGGATGTGCATATTCCTCATCAAGAGGAAAAGCAAAAATTGAGCCAATGACTGCTTATCTTATTAGAACTCTTAACAGTTACAACATCAACCACAACTCAGGCTGTAGTTCCCAGCTCTTGGGGTCTAAAGTGTATCCCACTTTCACAACATGGACAAAAAGCCATAGTAAAAACTGCTGGTAAAAACCTACAACCATGCTATGGGTCGCAAGTGACTCAACAGCACATAACAACAACATGAGTTGTTACGAGTCAATTCTAGGTCTGTGGCACACAACAAAAATCACTGTTGGGAAGGCTTGCCTCCAAAATCTGTTATCGAGTTCAGTTTTCTCTTTTTTTAAAAAAAGGCCATATTTTCACTTAACTTATAAGTAAGGGAAGTTATTATTCCCTATTTGTGGAAAAATATTTGGTCTTTGGGTGTTCTAGGGAACATGAATGTTGGTTTCTTGCCAGTGCTTCCAGGACTGGTAACCAAGGGCTTTTGAATCAATTATGGCTCATATTGAATCCATGTGGGTCAGAGTAGAATTACGCTCCATAGGATTTTCAATACCCTTCTAAGACTTATGTCTAAGATGACTCTAATGGAACTCGAACCTCAAACTTTTACATTTAGCCACCCTACAAAAGATAAGCATTTGTTTTGATGATGTAACACTTTGAATCATAGCCATAGTGAAATAATAATAACAGGAACATGATTGTGTCTATGCTCTATGCAATGTTTTCTAAAGAAAAACATATGAGCTTTGAGATCAAACACTTATTGTCATTGAGTTGATTTCAGTTCATAATAACTCCCCATTTGTGTTTCTGGGCTGTAAGTCCTAATAGGAGGAGATTCCCAGTCTTTCCTTTTTTGTGCGCTCAGTGGATTTGAAAATCTTGGTTCTTCTGATTAGCAATGCAACGCTTAATACCTTATGCCATTAGAGTTCCTTAAGGTCAGATTTGTTGTTGTTATAGTAATTTTTCTTTTTCTATATTTTTTTGCTGTTACATATTTGTGATTTTTATGTGTGTGTTGTTGACCATGACTCATTAGGACACTGTGAACAAGAGATCTGACCCTCTCTCTGTCCTACTCTATCCTTACCATCTCCAATGTGTTCAAGCTCATTGTCACAGTCATTGGGTCAATCCTTCTCTTGAGGGTCTTCCTATCTTTCTCTGAAACCTCCACCTTTCTCAGCATGATCTGTTTTTCTAAGGACTGGCCTCTTTTGACAGCATTCCCAAATCGTATAAGATGAAGTTCTACCATCTTTGCCTCTAAAGAACACTCTAGTTGTGCTTTCTCCAAGACAGACTTGTTTTTTTTTTTCAACAATCCATGATATACAGTACTCTTCTCCACCACCACCACCACAATCTAAAGAAGTTATTCTTTTCTTCTTGTCCTTCATTGTCTAATGTTCATCAAGTTCAGAAACTCATTATGTGATACTAATAAAGTTATATGTTCTCCTGAACTTTAAACTGAGGGCTAATACTAGCTATTTAATAGGATTGTTTTGAGAATTAAATATTAGCCATCAATTGCTTAGCAAAGGATCTGGTGTAAAATCAAGTTGAAACATAAATAATTGCTGTGATTATTAGCAATGCCCACAATAGCATACTCCTGATTGCTTGTCCATACGGCAGACATCTTGGAAGAAGGATTATATCTTACTACTTAGGTGACACAGAATATCCATGACCTTGACAGTTGCCTGAGGCTCTTTCATCTTGAGTTGTATATAAAGAAGAAAAATCTGTTTGCTCTCTGGGTCAGCCTGATCCTTTTGAAAAAAGAAGAAGAAGAAAAAGGGGGGGAAAAAAGATAATGCAAGCCTGAAGGAACACTTGCGGCTACGACTGTGAAGTATAGTAGAGGACAAAATTGAACTGTGTCCTGATTCTTCCTTGCTCTTCCACTTACTAGACTTGACTTGTGACAAAATGACTTGAAGCCTTCAGTTTCCCCATTTATTAGGCAGGTAATCAGGCAAGCACTCAGGAAGCAGAGAAGGAAAAGGGAAGTGAACCAAGGAGGAACAAACAGACAGGAAGACAGACAGAGAGGAAAACTGTTACCATTGATGATATGTATGTGAAAATTATTTCAGATATCCAAAATCATCTGTCATAGAAGACTCCTGTTCTTCTGACTCTGTGCCCATGATAAGCCAAGTTGTAATTTAAGCCATGGCACCATCTTGGACGTACCCATTCATAAACAGGCTTTTAATCTTATTAGACCAGAGAAGTAAAAGCAGACAGATGTAATAAACTTTCAGACTCTGATAATTATCCTAAAGAAAAGACAAAGTGAGTTGCTGAGACGCATGACTAGCTTAGATAAATTTTATCTCATCTTCTTTATTTATAATAATGAAGTGAAAATTTCCCATATACTTAGAACTAATCTTTGCATTTCTTTCTCAAAATAAAATCTGAATTCCATCCATTAAACCCTCATGTCAGAAAATGTAAAAACAGAAAAACAAAACCAAAATGCTATACATACTTTCCATCCACATCTTCCTTTTCTGTAGTAAAGAGGGCCTGTAGTTAGAATAATTAAAAGTATCTGACTTCATATCCTAGTTCTACCTCCTTCTTTCTGTGTAGCTTTTAAAAATAATAAGTTAACGTCTCTGTGCTTCCATTCCCACCCCCCCTGCAGCCCCTTAAAAGACTTCAGACCATCAAGAGAAGATTAAATTAAGGTATGCATGTAAAAGAAGTCCTGGACCTGCCACATACACAAACCTTGGATAACTCTTAGCTTTCTTTGTTATCATTATCATTTGTTACTATTGTTTTAACATCTAGATGACCTTGTCTTAGACACCTTTTCCTCACCTAGGTTTGAAAGAAATCTCTCTTGCTGCTCTTTCTCCTCTATTCTGCCCTTCAAAGTTCTCAGACCACAATTTCCTTCCATTGTAACTCTAAATATCAGAATGACGTTCTCACAGCAGGAAAAGAACTCAAAATAAGCATTCTATTGAAGGACTTAGGAGAGCCATGTTGGCAAATGAAGGACAATAGATTTTTATAGTGACCATTATCATCTGACTTCCTGTTTCTCTTTCTGAATTGTTTATTGGACCTCAATCCCAAATGCTTTCCATTAATAGCCTCCACAATATTTACTTCATGTCAATATGACATTGATCATACACTCAAAGGAAACAAGTACACTGGCTTTTTGTTTAAGCAGACAAAATCAAACAAGAATGGTGGTTAACCTAGTAGTCATCCTGATATTATTTCATCAGTCTTTCAGCAAACAATTATTAAGCATTTACTATTTGCCAAAGAAGCCACTGTGGTAGACAGTAAAGAATCAACAGTATATGAGATGTCCTCTCTAATCTTAAGGAATGCATTGTATGAGTTGTTTTAGTATAGATAAAAGATATATATATATTTAAATGTACTATAAAAAGAAATATGCTTAGCTTCATAAGTATCCATCTGATAGGCTGCAGAATTCAGGGATCTTCCCAAGGAAGGGAGTAGCAGAACAATATTGGAAGAAGTGGAAAATGTTACTCAGGCATTGAAAGGGCTACAGCTTAATGAAATATTCTCTGCAAAATGACAAAGTGACAAGGCAAGGAATTCATGAGAGGTATCTATCATTTATTTCAGTATGGCTGTTGTGTTAAAATTGAGAGTGAGGATATTGATAAAAGGAAGGAGGTATAAACAGGACTATATTTTTTAAAAGTCTAGGAAACACCCCACCATTGTAACTCACAAAATAAAGTTTTGGGATTTGTTCACCCCTTGGGGATGGGAGGGGAATTCCGTTTCATATCATGAAAAATGGTGATTACAATTACAGAAGTTATTGGAGTATTACTCAACCCGCATTTTCCTTTGCCCGCATCAGGCAGAGTCAGAATAATCCCAGCATAACACTTCCTCCAAGAACATGCTGAAAGTGCTGGCACTCCAATTTCTTTCTCGCCAAGAATTGGCATTACGCTAACTACACATTTTACAAATCAACTCACCTACTAGGTAGGTGCAAATGACTTCCTGGATTTTGTGCTTATATATTCCATGTTACTGACTGTAAGAGGAATGGGGGTGGTTCTGTACATTGCAGGAGTGAAAACAATAATTTTGAAAGATAGATTGAAGTGGCAATTTACATTTCATGATTTAAATTTCAATAATGGATTTTAATAGTGTATTGAAGGAACATCGTGTTTTATACTAGGTGAAAATCTTCTTATCAGAAAACCTACATTACTGTTATTAGATGCTGTCAAATGAAGTACAACTCAAATGACCCACCTTACGAACAACAGATCTAAACTCTGTCTTATCCTGTGTCATCCTCTCAATCTTGGACACACTTGAGACAATTGTTGCAGTCACTGTGTCAATCCACTCGGTTGAGGGTTTACATCTCTTTTGCCATCCTTCCACTTTCCTAAACGTGATGTCCCTCTCCAATGAATACCCTCTCCTAGTAGCATGCCCAAAGTATGTGAAGTTTTATCATCTTCACCTCTAAGAAGCCCTCTGGCTGCACCTTCCCTAAGATATATCTGTTCTTTTGCAGTCCGTGGGAATAATCACCACACTCTTCCCCAACACCAAAGGTCTAAGACATTAATTCTTCTTCTGTCATTTTTATTCACTCTCAGCAGCATAGCAAGTATTGAAAAGACCATTGCCTGGAAAAGACATGCCTTAGTCCTCAAAGTAAGGGTCAAAATAAAATTCTCTTCCATCAAGGAGATTGTGACTCAGTGACCGTAATTTGGATTTCAGAGGTTGCAAATAGAAATGGGGGGAGACTGTCCATCTTTCTCCAATGGAACTACTTGTAGATTCAAAGTACAATGGAATTAGTAGCTCAAGTCACTACAGTAGGGTTTAAAAATGAGGAAGTAAAAATAGATAAATGAAGGTGGACTAGGTATGACTGTGGTCTCAGATATTTTAAGTTCATTTTTATTTTGTCTGTTTGTTCTACTCTGGTTTGAATCCACCAGCAGCCCCTGTAAAGAAAAATGGAAAATGCGCTCAACTATTTCCAGCCTCAGAAACCCAAAGAGGGTCAGCTACGAGTCTGTTCAACCTCAAGAGCATTACGGATTTAATTTCTCTGACATTATATAAAGAATAAAGAGGCATGCAATAAAAACGGGTTTGTATTAATGTAAAAAAAGAAGAGGAAAATAAATTAGAAGGTTTAATTTAAAGCAGAGAAACTAGGTAGAATGATGTTTAAAGATTATAAGTAAAATTTCTCTCCTTTGTTACAAATTCCTCAATTTTGCTATGTGTGCTAGGTGCATATATCCTTGTCGTTACGGAATCATTTACCATATGGAGAAAGGAGTGTTACAACTGCCACACACAAGTGTCATCATTCACTTGCCAATCTATGCTACTGTAATGATCTCTATGTTTCTCTGATTCTATGCTATGATAACATAATTGCAAACATCAGCAGGTCACCCACAATGGACGAGTTTGAACTGCCCTTCCAATCTAAAATAGGTTAGGGAGAGAAGCCTGAAGATATGTTTCTGAAAAGTAGCCAGTGAAAACCTTATGGAGTAAAAGAGAATGTAATTTTTTATGATGATGGAAGATAAGTCCCCAGGGCATCAGGTTGGAAAGCACAAAGAGGACACAGTGAATGAAATAATACACTTGAACATGCCAACAATTATGGATATGGTGCAGAACCAGGCAACAATTTATTATGCATAGGTTTTCCATGGGTCAGTGCTAACTCAAGGACAATTAAAATACACTGTTGAGTGTTTTCACAAATGCATGGGCTCAAATCATACTATTAGCAGCCCATAGATAGTTAAACTTTTAAATGTTTACAAATATGAAATCAAGAATGTGTCTAACCTAATACATGAACAAAGAAGAAAGTCAGAATGCAAAACAAGGTATGTAGTGCAGTTATCAGGTAAGATTCAAGAAGCACACACATAAAAACACAAGGCAAGAAGCAAAGAGGAACAGGTATAGAAATAGAGTGAAAATGTCCTAACTTAAAGGGTGGGATGGAAAGCTTAAAGTAAAGTGAAGCCACCAGAGGGCCATTTGTGTGTACTATCAACCACAGAACACAAGACCTGAATGTTGATAACTGAGTTATGCAACACTGCAACCTCTTGGCCTCTCTGGCTGAGAAGCCTTCTTTGTAAAACAATTAGCAAATCTTCTATGACTTTTCCTTCACAGTGGTCAGCCAAGGGAAATCTTTCACACTTAGACACTAGAAGTCTTCTTTCTCAAGATAGCATTATATTTGGTACACATTCGACTATCAAGGAATGTAAAGAACTTTAAAAACCTAAGACAAATGTTTTTTAAAAAACTGAGGTGTCAAAGAGGTCATGAAGAGGATTCTGTAAAATGATATGACTCTGCAGAATCTTATTTAATTGGTTTTCACTTATCCTGGCATTCACTAAAGAGAGAAGAGTTTCAATGTTGACTTCACATTGCTTGATTTGTATCTGGGCTTGTCACCACAAAAACATAAAAAATGGGTCTTGTGAGCCATTAAGAAGCCCTGGTGGCACAGTGTGGATTGTGTTGGGCTGCTACCTGATGGGTCAATGGTTCTAATCTACTAGTCATTGTTCAGGAGAAAGATGGTCTCCTCCAGTAAATATTTATAAACACAGAAGAGCAGTGGAGGGTTGCTATGAGTCACAATCAACTCTAC
>NW_006399791.1:12678319-12678830 GCF_000299155.1 Elephantulus edwardii | reverse complement strand
TTTGTTTTGCTTTGTTGTCTTTGTTTTTTATTTTTAAATTAAGCTTCTTGTTTAGAGTCAACAAGACCTTGGGGAGGGCCTTTGTATTTAAAGTTGATTGCTATTATATTTTTGAGGAACATTTTTCTAAGTGGTACAGCAGTCTTCAGACAATATGTCATAAAAGGTGCCCTGGGTTTGCTGTGATGCTTAATCTTGTGCCATTGGGTATCAAATGCCAGAATGGTTACCCATGATGGATAAGGTTTGGTGGAGCTCCTAGTTTAAAACAGGTTTGGAAGCAGGAGTGGCATCCACTTCCTACACAACATGCCTCTGGAAATTCTATGAACTTTGATAAATGTTGATAGTTATAGAAAGGCTTGAGTCATGCTCAATTCTACGGCAATCAACAATAGAAGTTACAAGGCCAACTTTTACTATTTCACAGCTCAGAAAATAAGAGTGATTGTAACTAGGTTTAGACACAAACACACGCCATTGGATATTTTTTCATATTGAATTTCTAACA
>NW_006399791.1:12670785-12678219 GCF_000299155.1 Elephantulus edwardii | reverse complement strand
AAGTAAGTTAGACGGAGCCTCAGAATCCTTGCCTCCAAGGAGCCACCCGGTTTAACCCTCTCGTGTATACAAATTGATGGCATGTTAGAAGACAACAGATACTAAGAGAAAACAATTTAAAATGAAAAAGAATAGGAAAAAAACTTCTTTATCTGATTGTGTGTGATTGTTGAATATAATGAAACACTATCTTGTTCCATAGATCAGGATGTTATAAAGGCTAGGTCTTCAAATAAAAGAGCTTCAAAGGTTCAGCCAAGTCATCAGGGTGAACAGATTTTTAGAGCATTCATATCGGGGCTGTCAACTGCCTTGATGGCAAGTTGATGAATATTTCTGAGAATGAGCTAAGCAGACTAAATTATATGAAGCCATTCTGCCAAACTCTTTAGTATTCAATATCCTAAACTGGTGATATCCAATATCCAATATTCCAGACTGGAGATATCCAATGTACGATATTCCGGACGGGAGATAATCAGAGAGATACAGAGATGTACTAAAGGAAAATAAAGAAAAAGAAAACAGAAAAACAAAACTGGAGTCGGGGTAGAAGATGAGAGTACAACTATCCAAACGCCGCTCACCACATGACGCCAGAGCCTAGTGCAGTAAAGACCCTTGCATCCACAGGTGGTGCCGTCATAACAGGGGCTCCGAGTTCCAGGTGGGCCCTCTTCTCTGCCCCAGGTCCTTCAGTGCCCTTGGATCAGTAATCATGGCCATTTCCTCACAGTCAGTTTCTTTGTTTAGAAACTGATCAATAGACACTTTAGTCTCAAAGGGGTAAAGCCGCTTTATGGTATAGTGTTTGACTTTCTGGAAAAGCACTAGACGATCGTACAAAATGTATGTGATTACAGAGAATGTTGATGCCATGTATTGACTTCATTGGAAGGTTTTAAAAACAGGAGGAAAAGGTGCTACCAAGTCTTGCCTTGATTCGGTTCCAGACAGATACCTTCTAAATAACAATAATAATACTTGAAAATATTAATAAGAATAACCTCAGTTACTCCAAGTATTATAAATATTGGCAAATGTTACAAAGTGCTTTGTGCAGCACTGGTAGAATAGTTCTTAGGAAACTGTGCTGCTTGACCAAGGGTCAAATACCTCAGGTTGTGCAGATTCACCAGCACCTCTGTAGGAGAAAGATGGGAAGTCTTTTCTATTTAAGGCTTACCATTTTGGAAACACAGTGGAGGGTAGCAAGAACTGCCGCCCCTAGCAGTGAGTTTGAGGCCCTGGGCTAAACGCTTCGAGCATTTTTTGTTTGTTTGTCTGTTTGTTTGTTTGTAGGCCAAAGCTTGATTATCTCTTGACACACTCCCCAGGTCTGTAATCATGCAATTAAGTCCTAGGGAATTAATGAAGGAGAGTCAGGTATCATTATGTAACTCTGCTGTCTGACAACTCATCTGAGCTTATAACCACCAGACCTACAGATCACTCTACCTCACTGTCCACTCATCCCTCCTCTGAAATCAAGACAGGAAGACAGCAGCTTGCATTTTCCTTCTTTCCATTCTTTTTTGGATATTAGCACTTTTGGGACTCTTTCTCCTAAAACACAGGAGATCTTGATAAAAAAGAGACTATGACTTTTCTGGTAAAATTGTCTGAAGATTATCTAATCAGAAAAGGAAAAGAAAGGGTACCAATTTATAGCCTCTCTGAGCCAGCATTTTCTATTGACTTAGTTCAATACTTATGTTCTGTCCTCTTTTCTATCCTTAGTTTACAAGGGGAAAAAACCATGACTTACAGAATTTAGGTTACATATTGAAGGTCAAAGCAAGTGAGTGATGGAATCAGGAAGTAAGCTTTTCCCATTACTTCTTTCTGCCTCAGCAAGATATTTCAAAGAGCACCCGTAGTTTGTATTTGACAGTGGTAAGAAGAAAGTCAAGCATATCTGCAGAAAAAAACACAAAACACCTAAACCAAGAAATAAAACTCTTCTTCTTTGGCATTTAAACAATGCTTGTGTGAAAAACACACAGAGAGAGGCTGCACACAGCTTACATGAGCAGAGATTGTTCTGAGAGCCTTGGGGGTTATTTCAAATAGATATATGGGATGCAAGAAAGGGAAGAAGACAAAGGGGCAGGGGAAGCATCTGATGAATAAGCAAGGAGAGAAACCAGGAGGGGAAAAACGCAGTGTAATTGTAGCCTTGATTCCTTCCAGAATAAACTAGCATGCTGGTGCACTTAGTACTACAGGGAATATATCAGATGTACTGAGATTACTATTTCATCAAAGATGATATTGGGTCTGAGCTTTCAATTTGGTCAGCTAGCTGCAGAAACAGTATTGGAAGTTTCAAAGAAAGTTTTCCCTTTAAGTGAATATCCAAAATATATGGATCTTTCTGATTGCCCTGAGAATGAGACCCCAGAAGTCACCTAAAAAAAATCCAGCTGTTAATTGGCTAGGGAGAGTCATCTGCATCTTGCCCCATTTCTTTCAATCCATTTGAGGCCTCATTGTGGCAATCATACCGCTAAATCAAACAAACTTCCTGGACTGACTAGTCAAGAGGCCACCTCAAGAAACTAACTCAAAGAAATTCCCTTTCATTTTGCTTTTTCCTTTTAAGATCCATGAATAAGGAATGAGGACAGAGAAAAATTGCCCTCAGTATTCACCATCTCAGAGATATCGATCATTTAGCTATGGGGCTCCAGTGTTTCATAATCTGTCAACTCAGCAACAGCTCTGCTAGGAATCCCAGATACTGGAACATGTACATTCATGGTACAAGCCCAAAGGACTCTCCCAGCTTGCTTCAAGGAGGATGTTCTGAGATTCCTGTAGACTGAACAGACTCTACACAGTTTTCCTATAAGCACCTGAGAAAGAAAACTATGTTTGGTGCTCTAAGTGGTCTCACCCTTGTCCCATCTCCTCTCCTTCTTTACTGGCTTCACTGCTCTTTGAAATCCTTGCTGCCTTAATGCCTTATGCGCTACCTGCTTGGCATCTTTGGCTTCTTGGATTCTTGATGCACTTCTGGGTATTCTTTCCAGAACAACCATGCTTGAGCCCCCGGCTTGCAAAAATCTTTCTATACTTTGAGCCCAAGACTCCCACCTGTGTCAAATGAGAGTTTGAGCGGTGTGCTCTGTCTCTCTGTATATATCATTCCTCAAATGGGGAAATGATTGGTGAGATCATTGATATGAACAGTAGCCACATGAAGCATTTGGCTTCAAAATACAACTTTAGTTTATAAAATTCTTTTGGTACATATTTGTTTTTATTTGATACTTTCAGCACCCTCTTAGGGAGGAAAAGCACATATTTCTATTCCAATTCATCATTCATATGAGGAAGACCCTCAAAGAGATGGGTTAAATCAGTCACTGGAGTATTGAGAATAGGCGTGTCAGAGACAACAAGATTGGGAAGGGATAGAGCAGGGTTTAGGGCTGTTTTACATAGGGTCGCTATGAGTTGCAGGTGACTCAATGGTACATAACAACAGCAACAACAAACATCAATAGACAGAGGCATACAAAATTCATTCATAGAACCAATTTAAAAGGTCTTGTGCTGACCAATACACACACGAGTCTTTATCAAGACAAGTGTAATAATTAGATTGTCAGGCCAGAAGAGCTGTGTGCTTGAATCACAAGCACATTTTATGAAATCCTAAAAAGTGGCCTTTCTTTTTCTCCTTAGTATCATTTTTTTTACCCCTTTAAGGTCAAAGAGGGTGGCATTCCTTAGCTTTCAGATATAATAAGCTGAGACAGATTGATAGATTGATTAGGTGTTTTGAGAATTTGAAATACATGCCTTGAGTCCTGAATCTTAAATCAGCATTAAATACAAGGTTAAATTTTCCTTTTTATGCATTCAGGTATGGAGTCTTGCTATTAAAAGTAGCTCAAGCCTATTTGCCATTATTAAAGATACAATAGAAAGTACACAGAAGTACTTCCCATGCCAGGTTTACAAATCCATGACTGTATGATCAACAATCTTGTTTATGTAATTTTATTACTTGGTGTTTCAACAGGCACACCTAATTATCTATACAGGGTCAATGTGACAGTCTTCCTTCCCAAATATGAAGATGTTATACACCTCATCTCTTCTCCCCTTCAATGGTCAGCCTTCTGTCACAGTTTCCACCAGACAGAAAACTTCCTAATTAGAGAAGGATTTGGCATTTGTCTTTGTGAATACACTTTGTAAGCTCCAATTTGCTGCCAAGCCCTAGATCTCCACAGGTGGGAAGAGAAGAAAAAGCATTTTGCAATGGTTTCATTTCAAAGGTAGAGTTTTCATCTCTGCAGGAGCAATTAATTTTCTCTATTTAAAATGACAGAGAAAACCCTTATCTCTTGCTTTTCATTCTAAGAGCTTGGCAAAGGCAGAGGGGGAGCAAAGGCATGTTGGTCTTCTCTACTCCCCTGCTGAGTCTCATGAGTTGATGTCTGAACAAAATTCTCGGGATTCTATAAAGGAGTTAGTAGGATAGTGAGTTACGATTGAATGCCATGAGATATTAATAAAGAGAATAAAAATTTTAAGAATTAACTTTTGTTACAAGCTTTAAAAGGTGTCTGAAAAAAAACCAAAACACAAAACTCCACTCCACAGTCTTAATAATGACTAGATGTTCTCCCTCTTTTTTATGGTGTTAATTAATTTTTTGCCTCTGACATAATATAAACTCTAGCAGGCGGCTCAGGATACAAAGGCATCGTGCTCCAATAATAGTAGTGATTGTGATAAGAACAAAAGTAGATTTGGGTAAAAGACCTGAGTTCAACACTTGGCTCTATTGTCTATTAATTCTGTAAGACATTTACCCTCCTGGTTGTCTAGTCTGTGATAATGAAGACATTACTTACTCCAATCGTCCATACAGATGTGTGATGAGGACCAACACAAATAAGACAATGGAAAGGCTTTGTTAATTGTGACATTGTGTTTGGCAAAGCTGAAGGTCATGGTAAAAGACAAGCCTCTCAGTGAAATGAGATGATTGAACATAGTGGTTGTATCAGTGGGCAGAGCAGTGATTGTGACATTGGTGTAGGATAGAGCAGTATTTTGTTCAGTTGTACATAAGTTGCTAGGAGTTGAATTAAACTCGACAGCATATAACAATAGCATATACTTGCAGAAGGCAATGGTGTGGTTTAATACTGGAAGTCCAAGCTTGTGGAAGACTCAGGCTCAATCCTTGCCCAAAACACTTCATGCAAAATTAACATCCCTCTTTCTTGTGTGGGTCTTGCCAGGATTCAGCAGACCTTGCAGATTAAACTAGGCTAGAAAATAAGACCTTGAAATCTACTTCCCCAAATCAGTCAATGAAAACCTTATGTATCTTGGTCATCCCATTGCACGTGGGTTGCCCTGAGACAGAGACTGACTTGATGACCATTAACAGCGGCAATAGGCACTTGCATGACTCATTTATTTTTTGCCAGTATTTGCTAGTCTTTTCTACAGAGTTCATTAACAGTTCTAGGAGCAATGTAATGTAATTATAGTAGTAATTCTTTACTTAAAGAATCACATTCTTTTTCTCTCACTTTTAATTTTCTTCATGTGCAGACTGCCACAAAAAATTCCTGCTTGAAGATTGTTGAATATACATATAGAGATAGATACAGACATAAATGATAGATGTTCTAGATGATACAGATGATACAGATTATATAGATATACATATAGATTGTACAGATATAGACAGGCATACAAACACATATATATATATATATACCATATGGTGGCTTAATGGTAAAGAGTCATGCTGCCAATTCAAAGACAAACATATAGGACACAGCAACTGCTCTGTGGGAGAAAAGTTGGAAATCTCTTATTCTTTTTCAGATTTTTTTTAAAATAAATTTTTATTTTATAATGGTTTGCTCACAAAGTTAAGGTACATTGCTTTTCAGGTACATTACTGCATCTCTGATAATGTGCTAGATAGATATGTGTCAGTTCTGACTCAACAAAGTTTAACAATAACAGTTTGAGATACACACACATATACATACACAATGAACTATGCAATGATATATATATATATACATATACATAAATGTGTGTGTGTATAGATATATAGATATATATACACAATTGACTATGAAAAGGCATTTGTGTAGATCACAACAAATTGTGGCTAATCTTGAGAGGAATTGGAATCCCAGAACAGCTGATTGTGTTCATGCGAAACTTATACTTGGACCAGAAAACAGTCCTCAGAACAGAGCCAGGAAATACTACTTGTTTCCAGATCAGGAAAGGAGTACCTGAGGGATGCGTCCTATCTCCATACCTTTTCAATATTTATGTAAAACAGATCATGTAGGAGACTGGCCATTATGAGTAGGAATGTGGTATCAGGATTGGAGAAAGACTTATCAACAACTTGCATTATGCAGATGACACAACCTTGCTTGCCAAAACTAAAGAGGACCTGAAGCACTTACTGCAAAAGGTCAAGGACTGTAGATGTTAATATGGATAGAAACTCAACATTAAGAAGACAAAGGTTCTCACAACTGGGCCAATAGGCAGTTCCATGATGGATGGAGAAGAGATTGAGATTGTTAATAATTTCAGCTTGCTTGGCTCCAAAATCAACACTCTTGGCAACTTAAAGTAAAAAAAAATAAAAAAGATGAATTGCACTGAAAAAAATCTGGTCTCTGGGACCTCTCAAGAGTGCTAGAGAGCAACAATGTCAGTCCGGGGACTGAGGTGTACCTGAACTGGGCCATGGTCATTGCAATGACTTGACATCAGAGAGGTGGACAATAACTAAAAATGACAGAAGAAGAATCTATGCCTTTGAATTGTGCTGGAGAAGAGTATTGAACATATCATGGACTGCCAAGATGGCAAATAGATCTGTCTTACAGATGATTAAACCAAGTTGCTCCTTGGAGGCAAGGGTTTTGAAACTCCATCTGATTTACTCTGGGCATATTGTTAGGAAGGACCAGTCCTTGGAGAATGACATTATGCTTGGGAAGATTGAGGGGCAGTGCAAGAGAAGAAGAACCTAAAAAGATGAATTGACACAGTAACTGGAGTAATGCGGATAATTGTGTCAGAGACAGTGAGATTGGCTCAGGATAGGACAGGGTTCAGAGCTACTATGCAGAGGGTTGCTACAAGTTGCAAACTACTCAATGACAGATAACAAAAACAACATGTTGTTATGTGCTGTCAAGTTGCCTCTCTGAGCTCTCTGATTCATAGCAAGTGATTGTGAAGATCATGGCCTGGATCAGGGGCACCTTAGTCTCTAGACTGATATTGTTGCTTCTTAATACTCTGAGGAAGTTCCTGACAGCAATTCATCTTTTGATTTCTTGAGTGCTGGTGCCAAGATACTGTATGTTCTCTCTCTCTCTCCTCTCTCTCTCTCTCTCTCTCTCTCTCTCTCTC
>NW_006399791.1:12663184-12668285 GCF_000299155.1 Elephantulus edwardii | reverse complement strand
CTTAAACATTAAGACTCTTTTGATATCACTTAAAGCATGAAACCAACCTTAGACCTTCTAACATCTCCAGTCTATGTCTCAAAATATAAGTATTAAATCTTACAGTGTGCCTGCTTGCTAACTGGGCCAAGTCCAGAGCCAAATCAATCTGTACTTAACAAACATGCCAGTTTCCCCTTATACACCTATATTTTCATTGCCACAATTTAATTAAGATCAAAACAAAATTTTACAAAATTAAACATGAAGATTCCACAGAGAGAAAGTTAGTAAGGGTTGGGGTCAGTACTGCTTCTCATTGCTTCTCTCTAATGTCTGACTTGTATCTGTTCAAATTGATTTGTTTTATTAATGCTAACGAACCTAGAGCTGCTGCCATGATTTTCAATCTTAGCACTGCACTGATGTATAGATTTGTTTTCTATGAGAAAGAAATTAACAATTGCAGAGGATATTGAACCCTTACTTTTCTCCAACTCTCTTACGTCCATAGTCAACACAGCCATTGACAAAATCCAGCACTTAGGGCAGTGAGGAGAAATAGAGGACTCTCAAAGAGGTTATAGCTAAGAAGATGATAAAGGACAGGGAATTCCGGGCTGAAGCACCAAAACTGAGAACAGACCCCAAGATGAGATTTGATATCCTTCTCATTGCTCAATCCTTGGGCAGCAAGCATAACATTTGTCTCTAGCATTGTGGAAAGGTTTAAATGAGTGAATGCTTTGTGTCAACTATGTGATCTAGCGCCTAGTACATGAGCTATTCTCTATTATGTTTAACATAATAATAGCAATAAAATCTTCATTGCCATTGTTAATTTTCATTTCTCCTTCTTGAGCAATAAAGGACCATTCAGGAAATTATTCTACTGCTTGTTCCTGTTTAAGGAGACTTAAGGTAACCTTCCGAGGTTAAGATGAGATCATGTACATGAGCCAGTTACCAAATTCCAAGTTCTATCTGTCTAAATGTATGCTAACTCTATAACCAATCTTTGCCTCCCTCAAACTTAATCCTTACTGAGAGTTCACCCACCTTTGTCTTTCTAGTCCTTTATTTTGTCCACTCAACAGTTGTAATTTTTAGTTGTCAGCAACTTAACTATGACTCAAATCGACCCTATGCCCAACAGATCAGAACCTTGTCTTATCCTGCCTCCATCCTTACCATCTCTGCAAGTCCAATGTTAGAGCCATCGTGTCAATTAATGTCTTTGTCTTACTTTCTTTAGCTGTCCTTGCACATTTCCCAGGGTGCTGTCTTCTTCCAAGGACTAGCCACTCCTGATTACATGTCCAAAGTATGTGAGACTAAGTCTCAACATCCTCACCTCTAAGGAGCATGCTGGTTGTGCTTCCTTTGGCAGTCTGTGATATATTCCGTCATCTTTGCCAGCACCACAATTCAAAGGTATCAAATCCTCTTTGGTCTTCCTCATCCCTTCTCCAACTTTCAGACATACATGAAACAATTGAAAATACTATGGCTTAGATAAGATTGATCTTAGTCTTTATACTTACATCTTTGCTCTTTACCCCTTTAAATACATCCTAAAGCAGCAGATTTTTCCAGTGCAATATGGTTTTTAAAATTTTTTTTTGACTGCTATTACCATGGGTCCAGGTCAAATGAAATAATTGACTACTTTTAAATTTCTCGATCATGATATTGCCTAGTATACTAGCTGAAAAACATTAATCACAAATCTCCTAACCTAGATGGAAAGGAGGGAGCAGATTCCTAGTTGTGCATTATTTTTAAAAAAATAGAATAAAATAGACACTATTTTTCATAAAAATGTAAAGCCTCAGAAACTTGATAGACAGTCACTATGAGTCAAAATTGATAATTGACTAGGCAACAGTAGGTAAGAGATTGGTTAAAAAGTCGGTCACCAAGCCCATCTGACATATTTTATCATGGGGAAATAGCCATCTGCTCTACAGCAAATTGGAGAATAGCATTCTTTGGGATAGGAACAGTGATAGCACTTTTACCTTCCATATGGGAGACTCAAGTTCAATTCTCAAGCAGTACATCTTATGTTCAGACACCACCCATTCCTCAAAAACCCTTGTGTGTTGCTAAAATACTGAGCAAATTTCAGTGGGACTTTTAAGTAAAATAAAGAATAGAGGTCTAGCAATCTATTTCCAAAAATCAGCTCATGAATTATCTAATTTTCAACCCTTTGTGTATGTTCCATGATCCAGCCATGCTTCTTTGGGTTTTGCATGAGTTTGCCATGTAAACTTGAGTCTAACTGAAGATTGGCTAAAATTATTGGATATGCGAAACCAAATCAGTGATAAATGAGAACAATTTTTTTTTACCAAAAGATACTTAAGAACCCTCCTTCCTGTCAGCATTGAAAAAAGATAAGGAGAAATTTATGAGAAATAAGCCTCACACAGACAAAAGACTGCGGACTGTACATGCCTAAGTATAGAGTTTGCCATTCTCACAGAGAATGCTATTCCAATACTTTGACCCTATGTTCTTACCACATGCTCTAAGATGGTACGTAGTTATTTACCTGTTTAATGTCTTTCAGCTACATAAGGGTCACTCGATTTTGCACATCTTCGCATCCTTTCTCTGACCATGCCATTGGATTATTTAAACAATTTTATCCCAGAATGCCATCTTACTTTAGAAACACGCAGTGAATTTACCATCATACCTTATTTCATGTTCCTTTTCCTTCCTCAAATTCAAAGCTAACATTTGCAGTTATTTCTTAACCTTTCTGCAAGTGTACAATTTATTAACATCAATTAAATAATTGATGGTCTAATCCTTATTCTTTGTTTAAAAACATTTTGTATTGGTTTGCTTATAAAATTCATATACATTGTGTTTCAGACTATCCTTCATTCACAGTGTGTTTCATAAAACCATTCACATTCATTATAGTTTTTTCCATTCATTAAGTTTTATAAAATTAATTATCATTGAACTAGGCTCATCATTACTCTGTCTCTCCAGATCCCTGGAGGATCTTTCCCATTACATGTGTCCCTCCCATGTCCTGTACCCCTCCCTTCACTCACCAAATTATGTGACCTTATGATTTTCCTCTGCCAATTTTTACCCCTCTGCTCCCACTCTCATCTGCTTAGGCCCTCATACATATTTTACCAGTTAGTTTTCTATTTCTACAATAATGGTCTTACAAAGTATTTGTTCTTGTGAGTCTGCGTTAGTTAACTCAGCATGATGTTCTCTAGTCCCTTCCAAGTTATGTAGTAAGTTTTGAAATTGTTGCACCTAGTACTATGTAGTATCCCGTAATGTAAATATACCACAATTTCTCAATCCATCCAGTTACGGTTGGACATTTGTGCCGTTTCCATGTTCTTGCAATGGTGAATAATGAATGCTGCTTTGAACATTGGTGTACAAATCTCCGTATGTGTCTCAGTTCTATTTTTCTTGGGGTATATTCCCAACAGCATCACATGAAATTTCTATGTTCTGGTTTTTGAGGAAGTGCCTTCCAAATTGGCTGAAGCATTTTGCAATCCCACTAACAGAGTTCCTATCTCTCTACATCTTCTCCAAAATTTATTGCTTGCTGTCCTGTTAAACTTTAATGGCACCATTTCTAATAACACGCATCTATCTGTTTTTTAAAATGAAATCCTCTCCATCATAGCAAGCCAAAGTGCATGTTGAAACAAAGAATGCTAGAAAGAGACCCCCTTTCCTGAACAGCAAATAACATCCATGAATTTGAATTCTCAATGGTAGCCCATTGATGCTGCTCAGACATCGATCCTGTATCTGGAGAGTAGCAAGATAGACATGTTCTTGTGCATAAAGTATGACCATGTGATTCAGAGTTTTATTCTAGAGCAGAGCTCTCAAAATCTTTCTGTAAAGACTCAGTAAATATTTTCAGCTTTGCAGGCCATTACAGCCTGGATTGCAGCAATTCAGCTCAGCTGGTGTTGCGAAAAGGCAGCCACAGACAATTCATAAACAAATGAATGTGGCTGTGTTCCAATAAACTTCATTTACAAAACAGGCAACAGGCCAGATTTGGCCTGAAGATTGAAGTTTTCTTACATAGTATGTAGCAATACATGCTGTTTTCTATACCCTTGTCCCTCCTTCCCTGAACGTCTCAATGCCAGTTGTTCCTAACCATACCTACTCTTTTCTTCCTCTCTTTTTATCATCTTTCTCTTTCCATCATTTCACTTTCTTCTTCTGTTTTTTAACTTTTTATGTGCACCTATTATGAGGTGTTTGCTCCCCATACTCTAATAATCTGCACTGCAGATTTATCTACTATCAGGCTATGACTTCCTTTGAGAGTCTTTGGAACATTTCCAATAGTGCCTTATGCATGGTGGTGCTACTAGCTGCCACCGAGATGGCTTCTGACCAATGTTGAGTCCATATACATGGAATGAAACATTCCCTGATCCTGAATTGTCCCATTATTAATTGTGGATTTGATCATTGCGAGCCATAAGGTTTTCATGAGCAGATTTTTGGAAGTAGATCTTCAGGTCTCTCTTCCTCATCCATCTTAGTCTGGAAGCTAAACTGAAACTTGTGCAGCATCACAGCAGTGTGTAAACTTCAACAGGTAAGCAGGTGGTGGCTGTATTTGAGGTTTATCAGCTGGTAGTTCTGCCTGAACTTGTTACATGTAATGGAAAAATACTACCAGAGAAGCATTACTGTACTCTTATACAGAGTAAGAGTGAATCAATATGAGTTAATGCTGTTGTTAGTACTATTGAGTTAAGCCTGCCTCATAGTGACTCTGTGGTAAACAAATCAAAACCTTTCCCTATCCCGTGCAACATTCATGATTTCCACCAGGCTCAAGCCCACTGGTGTAGTCACTGTGTCAATTCATCTTCTTGAGGGTTTGGAGTCAGAAAATCAAAAGGCCCGAACTCGCTCAGCATATCTTAAGCTCAAGAAACTGAAGAACAAATTCATACCTCGAGTTGCTATAATCAAGGATGCTTTAGGCAGAATGTTAAATTATATAGGAAGTATTAAAAGAAGATGGAAAGAATATACTGAGTCACTGTATCGAAAGGAATTGGAAGACACAGAAGAATTTCATGAAACA
>NW_006399791.1:12662451-12663084 GCF_000299155.1 Elephantulus edwardii | reverse complement strand
CACCCAATTTTGGTTTGGCAGCTAAAATTCGTATGCTTTTGGGTCACCAGACCTTACTAATCAATACATAAAAGGCAGTAAACTCATGTCAGTATCTTTTGTTACAGCCTTCTCGATCATGACTTGAGAAAATATTTTTATCCTTACTTAGTGGATAAAATCTGAGTGGGTGTGTGACATTACAGATATAGGAATCAAAGTGTGTCAGCTGAAAGATGAGATCCAGATGACACAGGGCCGGGGAGGTTTTTTTGTGTAGGAGAAAGCACAGAGCGAAGAAATGTGAACATTCATCCAATATCCCCTCATCCCTATCACTGATTTTAACTTAACCTTTAGAATAGATCATATTTTTTATTTTGTTAATGAAACCCATTTATGAAATGACCCAGATGACACAGTAGAATAGTCATACCTATAACAAACTGTGGCTGACTCTGAGAAGAATGGGAATCTCAGAACATTTACTTGTGCTAATGCGAAACCTATACTTGGACCAAGAGGCAGTAGTCAGAACAGAGCAGGGAAACACTGCATGGTTCAAAATTGGGAAGGTTGTATGCCAGGGATGCATCCTGTCTCCATACTTTTACAACCTGTATGCAGAGCAGATTATCTGGGAGGCTGGGCTCT
>NW_006399791.1:12648694-12653096 GCF_000299155.1 Elephantulus edwardii | reverse complement strand
ACAACAACAACTTTTCTTAGTGAGAGTTAAACCCATGGGAGCTCTGGTGGCCTAGTGGTAAGAAGCTGCACAGGAATCTCAAAGGCCTATGGTTCAAGGCCACCACCTGCTCAATCGAAGAAGGATGGGCTATCTCCTCCCATGCAATTGGACTGCCTCTGAAAACCTGCCTGAGAGTCAGCTATGCGTTGGTTCCACCTCTATGGTGCACAAGATCAACAAACAATCATTGTTATCCTGAATCTCTATAATTGGTGATCTACATCCATCTTCCACAGAATTGTATTCTAGAAATATCTTGTCATATCTATCTTTGTAATGCCCGGTGTTATGAGTCTGGATTCAGAGAAGGGAATGTTGTTAATCCAGCTGCTCTTCTGGTTGAGGCAGAGGAACTCATGTCTGTGGAGGGGTATGTGTAAAACAGGAAAGGAGAAACATCCTTCCACATAGGGCATGAGACCATCCATATAGCTCAGAAGAGAGTCTTGGGTCCAAGACCTTGTCTAATAGATCATTTCATTTCTGCGAAAGGAGCAGGTGTACCATGAGAATGGTGAAGTCTAACTTCTACCCACTTCACAGGGGAAACTGTCCCCATCAATAATATCCATAGTACTAAAATAGCTACCAAGACAAACATGCCAAACCTCCATGCTCCTGCACCTTTTCTACTAATCATTTGGTTTGATGTTCATTGTAAGATTTACAGACTCTAAACTGTGAGTTTATTAGAGAAATAGGTTGGAGAGTGTGTGAAAGACTAACGCACAACGCAAGTCTATATTTAGTCTGGTAGTCATAAGCCACATTAATAACAAGACAATTCTTCAATTAGTGAAAGACAGCTTCTCAAGCAACCAGTGAAAGTCTAGGTTCAATTCAGCAACGCAAATGAAAGAAGCCTCACATATAACCTCCTCTGGTTATACCTTGCCATTGTCTCTTGGCAGCAGTGCCACAGTCTTTTTTACTCTCTCCACCAGCATCTCTCACAGTGTCTTCAATATGTCTTCATCAACATCTCTCACAGCGTGAAAAGCATTCTCTTATGTTGGTCTCACAGCTGTTGATGACTTGTAAGACCATTTGTCTGCAGTTGAGGTATTTGGAGATCATGACCCCAATGGGGATAACACAATGGCTAGAAAAGCTACTTTTCAAGAGTTCTGACCCTTCACTTTCTCCTCTTTGTTTTTTTTTTATTCCAATTCTGATCTCTTGCCTTCATCCCGTCTTTTCCCTCTTATTTTACAAAACATCTCATTTTCAATCATGCTAGTCTTCAGAAGTCAATTACCAAATAAGCAAGGTAAGATTGGGTTTAGTTGTGCTTTGTGGTGAACACTTTCTTACAGGATCTGGTGAAAACCATGAGAAACCATTCACTGTAGACTAGTAGATTAGCAAAACTAAGCAAGAGCTTTCCTTGCTTACTAGGTACTCCAGCCCCCTCTAAGATTATAAATTTGAAAAGCAGCTTTGATTCTGTCGGAAGGCAGTGTAGGGCTAGAAAAGAGACAGATGGCAGTGAAAGCAGAATCATCAATGTAAACCCATGCTTACCTTTCTTTACTGAGTAATCTGACTCTGTTGGTGTCCTCTTGTCCTAACCAGTGAGGGTTGATTTAAGTGCCTGAATTCACAACCCCAGGGGGGAAATTGTTCAAATTGTTCAGGGGCCATTCAGGACACCTTTGACTGACCGATGTGGTCTGTTTGGGGAGAAGGAATTTACCTGCTGAGCATGCAATCTTGGATTCCTGCTGTAATTTTGGCTCCAGAGATGTCATCTGGGGCTTGGCCCAAGTCCGTCTCTCCCGTCCTCTCCGTAGGTAAGACATTCCCTCTGCTCAGGCCTCTTGGACTGCTTGCTAATTTCACTGATGCACTAGGCATCCATTTCTAATCTGGCCAAATCAATTACAAATGTTACAGGTTGTAATTACCCCGGAAACTCTGTACAACTAATTAATGCACGATCCTCAAAAGAAATTAAACCTTTCCTTTGGCTTTATTTTTGCAGAAAACTATTTTCTGAGGGAGCAGGGAAGCCATGTTGCTGGATCCTGGCAGGACCAGCAGGAAGCTGTCCTTTATTTGGCTGGACTCAGGGTTCCCAGCGTTTGTCAGAGGTGGATGCAGGCACAGTGCCAGACCTCTGGGTGGAGCCACACTGCCTTCTGAGATGCTGGGGAAGGTCAGCAGGGTGTCCATGCTCGCTGACTTGTTTACTCAGAGTTCAGCAAAGGGAGACCAAAGAGCCAGTGCAGGAAAAATTTAGAAGAGAAGCACCTTTCTCTTGCTTCTGGGTCTAGCCAAGTTATGTTAGTTGGACAACACCAAAAGCTTCTTCTGAGTGAGAACCTATAAAAGAAGAAACTCAATGCATGTTTTTTTCTTCTTCTTCTTTCTCTTTTCTTCTTTCTCCAACAATGGATTCTCAATGCTTCTCCAATCAAAACCTAAGTGCTCATGAAGGTTTGCAATGACTGTGTTCTTTTGGAAGACAAATTTAAAATTATAACAGTAAAATAGGAAATTAGTTCATTTTGTGAGGTGGTACAGGAAGATTCAATGCCTTTAAATTGTAGTGTTGGAGAAGAGCATTGGATATTCCGTAGACTACCAAGAGAATACCCAAGTCTATCCTGGAGAAACTGAAGCCAGGGTGCTTCTTGGAAGCAAGGATTCTGAACCTTCATCTCACATATTTTGTGCATCTTGTTAGGAGGAGGCTCAGGGAAGGATATGATGCTTGGAAATTTGGAGGGTGTGCTCACGAGAGGAAAACTCTTGATGAAATGAATAAACACAGTAACTGTAACAATGGGTTCAAGCATGTCGGCAATGGTGAGGATGGCACAGAATAGAGCAAGCTTCAGATCCATTGTTTATAGGTTTGTGGCTATGAGTTGTAATTGACTCACTGGCATTTAAAACAATTATCTCTTCCACTTGAAAACCATTCAACCTGGCATGTCCTATCATACGAAGTCTGCCTCTTAACTCATACGATAGTTATTGGTATAAAAGGAGAATCAGGGAAGAAAACATAAATATTTCAAGTGTGAGGACACTAGAAAGTGACATCTAGGCATTTTATTTCTATTTAAGTAGAGTTACTAGCAGCCATGAAATTAAAAGACAAATTTCATTGGGAAAGTGTGCTGTTATGGACTTCTCCAGTGTACTGAAGAGCAACAGTGTCAGTCTGGAGACTAAGGTGCACCTGATGCAGGCCATAGTCTTTGCAATAACTTCCAGTGTATCAATAAGCTAGACAATTAGTAGGGATAATAGAAGGAGAATGGATGCCTTTGAACTGAGGTCCTGGAGAAGAGTACTGAATATACCATGGACTGTCAGGAGAACAAACAGGTTCATCCTAAAGAGGGTGAAGACAGGTTTCTTGGAGGCAAGGATTATGAGGCTTCATCTGACATACTTTGGACATGTTGCAAGGAGGGACCAGTACTTGCAAAGGGAAATAATGCTTTGGGGGTTGGAGAAACATTACAAGAGAGGAAGACCTTCAATCAGATGGATTGATTCAGTGATTGAGGAAATGGAGGTAGCTGTGTCAGAGAAAAAGCAGTTGGCACCAGATAGAGGAGGGTTCAGAGCTATTGTTCATAGGGTTGCTATGAGTTGAAAGCTTTTCAACAGCACATAACAACAACAACAACTTGTAGAGCTAAAAGCTAAGTGGGAAGAATGAAGAAAGTTCTTAGAATATCTAAAAGCAGGTATGAAGTTCCCTATCCTATTGACTGGGGTGGGTGGTGATCACATGCATATCTATGTGCACTAGTGTTTGCACGTGCACGTGATAGTGAATATACAGGCACACGAGCACATTTGCATGTGGGACTGTGTATTGCCCATGTGTGTATGTGTATATATTATGTATCTGTAGTCATGTGTATATGCACTGTTTACATGTGTGTAGGTGGGATATGGTTGTGTTTGAAAGTATGTAGACATGCATACATATTTGCATGTGAGGAGAGTGAGCGAATATGTGTGCAAATGTGTGTGTCTGTGTATTTAAGAGAGTACGAACACACATCAGAGCAGAAAAAACAAAAATTACTTGCCATAGGTAAATTCTGACTCATAGCAACCCTGTAGAAATGGAGTACAACTACCTCAAAGGATTTACTTTTTTTAATTTAAAAAAATTATTATTTTATCCTGGTCTACTAACAAAGTTCACATACATTATTTTTCTACACCTAATCTTTTACCTTGAGCCAAGAAATCTGGAGAACAACCACTTGACCAACTGACTGGAAGAGATCTATATTTGTTCCTATCCCCCAAAAAGGTGACCCAACAGAGTGTGGAAACTACAGAACAATCTCACTGATGTCACATTCAAGCAAGATTTTACTGAAGA
>NW_006399791.1:12629033-12647729 GCF_000299155.1 Elephantulus edwardii | reverse complement strand
CCGGTCCTTGGAGAAGGACATCATGCTTGGGAGGGTGGAGGGACAGCGCAGGAAGGGAAGACCCTCTATGAGGTGGATTGATTCAGTGACTGGGATAATCAGGATGGGAGTGTCAGAGACAGTGCGATAGGCACAGGACAGAGCAGAGTTTAGGGCTGTTGTACATAGGGTCTCTATGAGTCGCAAGCGACTTGACCGCACATAACAACAACAACATTTTTTCACATTTCCTTAAACCAACTCTCCACCCATCAAATTGTGTGACCCCATGATTACCCCCTGCCTGCCCTTCCCATCTCCATCCTACCTAACTTGGAAGGGACTGGAGAGCATTACACTAAGTGAACTAACTCAGTCCCACTAGGACCAATACTGTTTAAGACCATTATTTTAGAAATAAATAACTAGTAAAACACGTGTGAGCATCTAAGGAGGGGAGGGGAAGAGCAGAGGAGAAAGCCTCATAGGATTTTTTTGTTATTATTAATTTTAATGAACATTTACAGAGACTTTGGATTTCCATTCATTCATTGTTGCATTTTTCTCCCTGCCCACCCCTCCTACCTCAGTTCGCTCTTCTCTTTGAAAAGTTAAAAAAAAAATCTTGTATTATTATACAATTCCCCCGACTCCCCAAGTCCACTCCACTATGCAGCCTCTGTTCTGGACACTTGAGCCTCAAAGGGTTTTGAAAGCTACAATCTTGATGGATAGTCGTGGCCTAGTGGTAAGAAGCTGTGCTGCAATTCTGTAGGCATGTTGTTCAAATCCACCAGCAACTCCTAAGGTGAATGATGGGCAAGCTCCTTCCATATGCTTAAATGCCTCTGAAAATCTGCTGGAGGGTAAAGTATGGATTGGGTCTGACTCAAAGGCAAACAACAACAACAACAACAACAGCCATCTTTATGGGAATCGATGACCAAAAGTTTCTCTTCTACAGAACATCAGATGGATATGAACTGCCAGCCCTTCCGTTAGCAGCTGAATGATTTAACCATCATGGCATCAGAACTCAAATGCCAAATCAAGCCAACATCCACTGCAGTTCAACTGATTTCGACTTAAAATGGACTATAGGACAGAGGAGAATACCCTCATTTCAGTTACAAGTCCGTCAGTCTTTAAAGAAACAAATTTTCATATTTTTTTCTCCCACAATGTGGCTAGTGGGTTCAGACAGGCTGGGCTCTATGAGGAGAAATGTGGGGTCAGGATTGGTGGACGATTTATCAACAACCTGCGTTACGCGGATGACACAACCCTGACAGTTGTTTGTTTAGAAACTGAGTACCTTGACCATTGTCTTTAACCAGTGCTCAGATCTATGCTGTCCTGCAACCTCCCATTAACGGCTCACAGTACAGTTACCCATGAAGTTGATGGGATCCTCTTCTAGGTGGGGAGAAGTGGCATGTTCTTCCTCAGCACCAGCTGTCAGCTGTCTGCTGGTAAGTGCTGATTAGATGTCTGATGAGTGGAGAGATTTCACATAGCACACGCAAACATGGGGATAGCTGGTGTACGTGGCAGGCTGTTCACATCTTCCTGCCTTCCTCACCACAAATGCTAAATTCAAGTTTTAAACTTATTTGTTTACTTTTCTCTGTTTGGTTGGCTTTAAAGCAAAAATATATCTCTTAAGTTAACATAGAAATATGTAAGACAGCATACTCTGCAGAAATATGTTTTTGTTGTTATGTGACATCCAGTCACCTGCAACCCATAGCGACCCTATGTACAGCTGCTCTGAACCCTTCCCTGTCCTGATCCAGTCTTACTGATTCTGAAACATCAACCCCCATTGCTCCAGTAGTTACTACTGTATCAATCCATCTCATCTGGTGTCTTCCTCTCCTGCACTATCCCTCCACCTTTTCGAGTATGATGTCCTTAAAGGACCAGTCTCTCCTGGCTACATGCCTGAAGTATGTGTGATGGATCTTCAAAATGAGGTACCAACAAAGAAAGTTATAGACTTTTTTTTTTAATTTTTTAGGTTGGCGAACATTTCACTTTGTATGATTTTCTCAACTTCCTGTACTGGAAATCTCAGAGTCCTCTAGGGTTAGTTCCACTTTCTTATTCTTCATATCCATTCAATCATCCAGTTTTTCAGTTTAGAAATGAGCCACAGCCTATTCAATCTTTTCCTCATAGTCATTGCTTTCGTTGAAGCTCTGTTTGTAAAAACTCTGCCGGAAAAAAGGTTTGCCCAAAAGCAGAGCTCAGAATGCAAGAAGGAGTGGAAAGAAAGACGGACGAGAACTGGAAACCCAGGAAGAAAGATGAAGGAACACAGCTGTATTGATGTATTAATGTCTGTAGACATTATTGGACAGAAAATTAAGATGCTCTGTAAGCCTAAGCAGTTGCCCAAACTAAAGACAAACAAACAGACAAACACAATAAAAATAAATTAAAAATACGGTTGTTAGTGTTGATATGTGTCTTTGAGTGGGCTCGGGATCTTAGGAACACTCTGTCAGGCCGACTGAAACCCCGTCCCATCCTGGTCCATCCTCAAAACCTTTGCTGTGCTTTCTGCCCATTGGTGTATCACTGCCATCTCTCTTCCCTCTTCCATTGAAGGTCTTCCTCTTTTTCTATGACCCTCCTACTTTTAAAGCATGACATACTTCTCAAAAAAATAAGATGCGTTGTTGTTGTTGTTGTTGTTATTTGCTATCGAGTCGCTTGCAACTCAGTACAACAGTCCTAAACTCCGCTCTGTCCTGTGCCAATCGCATTGCCTCTGACACTCCCATCCCGATTACCCCAGTCACTGAATCAATCCACCTCATAGAGGGTCTTCCCCTCCTGTGCTGTCCCTTCACCCTCACAAGCATGATGTCCCTCTCCAAAGACCGGTCTCTCCTTGCAACATGTCCAAAGTATGTCAGACGAAGCCCCAGAATCTTGCCTCCAAGGAGCAGCCTGGTTTAACCCTCTCCAGGATGAATCTGTTTTCTTGGCAGTCCAGGGTACATTCAATACTCTGCTCCAGCACCAGAGCTCAAAGGCGTCAATTCTCCTTCTAGCCTCCCTAGTCATTGTCCAGCTCTCTGATGCATAACAAGTGATTGCAAAGACCATGGCCTGTATCAGGCGCACCTTTGTCTCCAAAGATGTATTATGCAACTTAAAAAAAAACAAAACAAAACCCATCAATCATGGTGGTTGTATGCTTTTTTACTAAAGCTGCCATGATTTGGGAGCCCACTCAAAGGCAGCTAACAACTATTGTATGAAAAAGAAACATGGAATTGACAACATTCAATACATTAGAATCTATGAATGGCAATTTATTTTAGTTTAACCTGAAATTGCTATCAAGCTTACAACATCCTGTGATATTTTTCCTTTTTTAAAATATAGTAACTTGCGGCTACACTTCATTTCCTAATCATTTCTCCAGAATTAAATAAGCTAGAATACTATTCCAAAATGTCGTTACCCATGAATGTTATTTGCTGCTTTTTTTTTTCTACACATAGCAACTTTATGTCACAGAGTAGAACTGCCCTGTGAGTTTTCTAAACTATGTTCATTATAGGAGAGAGTTATGTGGTCTTTTAATCATGCAGAAACACTGGGTGGGTTTGAACCATCAATTAACAGATAGTACTAAACCTTGCACCATCAGGGCTCCTGCTTAATACACAATGAAGTGTAATATTCAAATCTTATGTTGAAATATGTTCTTGAATACATTTAGCATCATCTTTTATTGAAGGTCCAGAGAGAAAGAGAGAGCAAAACTTTCAACAAAATGGGTTGACAAAGTGACTAACAATGTTGATTCAAGCATGTCAGGGATAATGAGGATAGCACAGGTCGGCCGAGGTTCTGCTTTGTTCAGAGGGTCTTTATATTAGTCGATTTGAAGGCACTTAACAGTTTAGTTAGGAAGCTCTGGGATCCTGGAGGTAAGAAATTATACTGCAACCGTGCAAGGACATGGTCCAAATCCACCCGCCGCTCTACTGGAGAACGATGAGCAATCTCCTTCCATGTGATTAAATTGCCTCTGAAAACCCACTGGAGGGTCAGCTATGGATCAGTTGCAACTCTGTGGTACACAATAGCAATATAATAGAAATAAAATTGTACCCTTCCTGATGCCATATACATAATTTCTCCCAGGAAAGAAATGATGCTACTAATACATGGATTAGTAGGAATACTAGTACATGGATGCCCTGAAACAAATGACGTGCACTTTTGAGCTTCACTTATATCAGACAATTTAGACATAGCAGCAATATTTAACTAACTGAGTTTTTCTGATATGTACAGTGTTACAAATGATAAACTGAAAGACCTCAAAACAACAACAACAATAACAAACACAAACCCCAAAACCAAACCTATTACCATTAAGATTTAATTCTGGCTTCATAGATGTCATTAGTAGAACAATTATTGTTGTTGTTGTGTAGTCAGGTCAGAAATTACTCATAACTGACCACCAGTAGGTTTTCATTGGCAATAAATTACACAAGGAGGATATCATCCAACTTTTTACTGCATAGCAGCTCATAGATTTGAACCTTGTGCCTTTGGATTGGGAGTATAAATCCTTACCATTAAGCCACAAGCACTCCTTGGAATTTCTGTGGAGTATTTCTTTTGGAAGCAGATTGAGAGACCTTTCTTATAAGGTATCTCTAAGTGGCCCATAAAGTTGAATGTGAATTGCTCTTCTAGCTTGGTGAAAAGCTAATAATGTAAGAAGCAGGCATCAGAATTGTACTCTGTCTTCATACATATTCAATCTGTATGCTGAGAAAATAATTTGTGAAGTCAGACTCTGTGAAAGATAATGTGGCATCAGGATTGCAGGAAGACTCATCAATAACCTGTGTTGTGCAAATAACACAATCTTGCTAGCTGAAGGTGAGGGGCACCTCAAGTATGTGTTGCAGAAAATCAAAGACTATAGACTTCAATATAGATTGCATCTTAATATTAAGAAAACAAACATCCTTACCACTGGGCCAGTGGGAAACATGATATATGGAGAAAGGATTGAAACTGTTAATGATTTTACATTGCTTGGCTCCACAATCAACACCCTTGGTACCAGCAGATAACAAGGTGTACTGCTTTGGGCAAGTCCCCTGTCAGGAATCTCCAAAATACTGAAGAGCAATGATGTCAGTTTGAAGACTAAGGTGAAGGTGTGACTGATTCAGGACATGGTCTTTTCAGTTACATGTTATACATCTGAAAGCTGAAAAATGAATAAGGATAACAGACGTAGAATTGATGTTTCTGAATTGTGGTGTTGGAGAAGAGTACTGTACATCACATGGGCTGCCAAAAGAGCAAACAGATGTGTCAGAAAAGGTGCAGCCACAATACTCCTTGGAGGCAAGGATGGCAAAGCTTTATCTCATACTTTGGACATGTTACCTGGAGAGGCTATTCCTTGGAAAAGGACATCATGCTTGGAATGGCAAAGGGGAGTGAAAGAGAGGAAGACCCTCATTGAGGTGGATTGACACAGTGTCTACAGCAGTGTGCTCAAGTGCGTCAGAGACAGAGAGGATGGTACAAAATGGGACAGAATTCAGCTCTGTTGTACATAGGGTTGCCCTGAGTCATACTTGACTCTGCTTCACCTAACAACGACAATAAGACATTATGTTGGGAAACACAGAAGGTCAGTAGAACAGAGGAAGACTCTCAACGAGATGGAATTGTGCAAAGACCACAACAACGGGCATGAGCGTGGGAGAGATCTCAAGGACAGCTAGAATAGGACAAGGTTCCCATCTGTTCTTCATAAGGTCACTATAATTGTAATCTATGCAATGACACATAACAACAGTAGACAAAAATAAATAGAAATAGCCTTTTATTTCTTTTTTAAACCTGCTCTGTATGTGAAAATATTATTGGCATAGCAACACTTACGGAAAATACTTGGGAGGAGGGGATAGAATGATTGGCAAACAAACATGAAAATTGTATGCTATTTGTATCAAAATATAGCTTTAAATTTCTTTGGAAAATTATTGGTGCTACACTCAGTTTTTAAATAATTTAATCAATTATAATCTTATTAATAGATATCAAATATTTTTATCTAAGAAATTATTCCAATTAATTATGTTATTAAAATTAAACATTTAATCTCTAGTAAGATTACATTTTAGCTAATTAAGTCTCATGCTAATGGAATAGAGACAGCATGTTCCATCAGCTTCTTTTTAAATATGAATTAAAACATCTTATGAAATGGTTTCATTTCTCCTTCTTGGCTAAACAGGCCTTTCCTTTTGCTTTGTGTTACCTCTTACCCCACCTCCTCTCCCTCTCACCATTGAATCACAACTCCAAGCCTTGGCATATACTTTTTGTAACAGAACAAACAGAACAAAAAGCCATAAACAGTACAGTGAGGTCATCTTGAACAGCTATCCATGTGGTGTAAGAATTCAGGAGGGTCATGGCAGCAGCGGCAGCAGCAATGTCATCCACACAGCTGAAAAAGGTCCACTCTCCTCCTCGTCCCCTGCGTCCACTCCACACCACTCACCAGTTGGCAATAGTGTTCTTACTCTCTTTCCCAATATCCTCTTTCTCTCCCCCTGACTACTCGACTGAGACCCAGTCCCTTCTTGGGCTTTGTTCCTGGTGCCAGAAGCTCTCAGAACTTGCCTCCCAGAGCCTGCAGACCATGCCACTCTTGGTCTGCAATTAGCCCCCTGATTAGAGAGAAGCCTTCTCTGACAGGAACTCTGTGTGCCCCACCTCTTGACACACTTTGCCAACGTTGTTGTTGTTATGCCACAAGTCATGGACGACTCATAGCGACCCTATGAATGAAAGACCTGAACACATGAATAACTTCCATCATTTCTCCAAGTTCATAGAGTTTCCTGAGGCAAGCTATTTTGGAAGTGGATGCCACTCCTGCTTCCAAGCTTGTTTTAATCAGGGAACTCCACCAAACACTGTCCACCATGGATAACCATTCTCACATTTGACACATCAGTGTCACAGTGTTTAGTATCACAGCCACCGTGAGTTACCTCGGTACAGCAAATGGACAGACCAAGGCTCTACCACTTAGAAGAATGTTTGACCAAAAACAATTAAAACCAGGCCTGAGGTCCACGGATTAAAATCACCCACCTTTGGCTTGGTAGCGTAGCTTTCTATCCACCAGACCCACAGAGCCCCATGCTGCTGTTGTTGTTAAGTAACAACAACAACCACTACCTTGCCTATAGCATGAATATTTTATGGTATTTGTATGAATGTTTGTTTTGTGGTTTTCTCTTGAGTCAACAGCATTTATCTGTCTGTTTGCTACATTAAGTTGTGGCTTGCATGTTGCTAGACCAGGGACCCAGACAAACTCCATGGACAGCTGCTCAGTGCTTATCAAGTAAATGAGTAGTTTAAGTTTATTAATTACTAAGAATTCTAGTAATTTCAGGATCTGTGTGTCACAGGAATATAACAAATTAGAAATAGAACTTTCATGTCTTTTATCGTGAAATATTTTTAAACTATAATATTTATATAATGGTCATCATTCCTCATCTCAAATCATGGCAAGACTCTCAGAACTGATTTTCTACCAAATCAATTATTTGAAAAACCCTGAAGTGTCACTTGAAATGCTAACTTTTTCACCCCACTAATCCAATTCAAATTGTACCTTCTTAACTACTGAAAGCACAATGCTTTCTCTAAGGTCAATAGTTATGTTTATAGTAATATTGATTCTATCTGTTAATACTCCATTAATTAAATTACTTCAAAATTGAATATGCATTTAATTGAAACACATATATTTGGATTAGGATAACCTTGCTCTGGAGTCTGAGGTGATGCAAACAGTTGAGCACACAATTAATAACTGAAGAATTAGTGGTTTTGCCCCAGCCAGAGGTATATGCAAAGAACACCCTGATTATTTGCTTTTTAAAGGTCCTACCTAGTCTGAAAGTTTCTACTTTGTAACACACAGGGTTTCCGCAAACCAGCCAGTATTGAATCAATTGCAGCCAGGGTGTTATTGCTGGTTGGGCTTTGTTGGTTTTTTGGTTTTTTTGGGGTTTTTTTGGTGTTTTTTTTTTCTGTGTGTGTGTGTGTGTGTGTGTGTGTGTGTGTGTGTGTTTAAAAATACTGGTTTACATATAAAGTTCATATGCATGGTTTTTCACACACTAGATCTTTCCTCTTTCCTTTACGCATCTCTATTTCCACTCATCAAATTTTGTGACTCTGTGATTAAGCTCCCTAGCCCCTAAGGTTTGTATTTCAGTTTTTGTACAACTTGAAATCTTCTTCTGAACATTTCCACCTCTTAAAATGTCTTATATGTAAGCGTCAAAGGGAGCACCACGTTCTGCATTATAAGACATTTAATAAGCCTTCTTCTTCTTCTTCTTGTTCTACATACTCAATAATTTCTCCCCTAAAGCACTTCACAGGCCTAAAACAAATAGGTCTGTCTTGGAGAGGGTGAAACCAAGTTTCTCCTTGCAGGCTAGGATTTTGAAACTCATCTCACATACTTTGAGCACATGGCCAAGAGGAACCAGTCCTTGGAGAAGGACATCATGCTCACAAGGGTGGACGGACAGTGCAGGAGAGGAAGACCTCAGATGAGATGGATTGATACAATGACTGGGTCAATAGGGGTAGGTGTGTCAGAATCAGTGAAACTGTCTCAGGACAGGGCGGGCTGTACATATACAGAGCTGCTGTACATATAGGGTCACTAAGAGTTGTAGGCAACTCAACAGCACATAGAAACAACAACAACAAAGCACATAACATTGACCACACTATTTGACTGGCATGTAACATCATTGTTGGGGAAGGGGTAGGGGAACCCTATGCATTGAAGGCATTAACCTGTAGATAACACTTATGGCAACAGTTGGAGTCCTGGTAGTACAACAATTAAGTGCTGAGCTGCTAATTGAAAGATTGGCAGTTCAACTAACAACTCTAAAGGGGGAAAGACTTCTGTAAATAGTGCAACGAAGACAAGCTCATGGAGCAGCTAAGCACTGTCAGCTGTGTCACTGAGGCAAAATCAAGTCAATGGCACACAATAACAAAACTAAAAGCTAATCTCTCAGCCCTACTCAATGCACCACAGTAGAAAGACTCAGTGGTCATCTTCAGTAAAGCATCACAGTCAAGAATAAATCCATAGGGAGGTTTTTCTATTCTGCAACACTTAGATTACCAGGAGTCAGAACCAATCCAACATCAATGAGCTTTTCTGTTTCTTTTATTTGCTTGGTTTTTTTTTTTAATTGCATACAGTAAAAGTATTACTTTAACTGAAATAGAATAAATAATCTACAAATTTGTGGGTTTACCCTATATTTAATGGAAGGTAGGAGAATAAACACCATGAATACCAAGAGCAATCTGGTTTTCTTTCTATAACTGAAATCAGAATTCAGGGCTCTAAACTCGTTGGAATCCCTGGGTGTTTCAGTAGGCAAGGAGATTTGATTTTGTTCTTACAACAAAAGAGACTATGTAAAGAATTCTTTTAGTCTGTTACAATAGCAACACTAAATCCTTTTATCTGAAACCTGAGAGTCTGATAGAAACATAGAATTTGGGAGACAGTTCCCAAGATAACAAAAGAGATTCTTTAAATATCACTGCTGATTTAGTATTTTCTTATAGGCTCTCAAACTTCTTCATTCGGCAAATTTGAAACTTCTATCCAGCTGTACCTTAAGCTTTTTTCTCATACTTGTTCCATTTCCAGAACCAGGAACGTGACTGTCTATGTCATATAAATGAGAATCTCATGTAAAAACATAAGTGAGTTTGAAGTTTTTAAAAATAACCTGTAAAAAATTGACCTACTATGGTCATATCTAGATTTTGAACATTTATGGTACAAATTCTCTTGCCACTCTCACCCTGTCAACTTCCGTGTCTGCACCCTGGGTTGCTATACTCTGAGTGCACTATTTGTATTCAGTTATGAAATGAAGATCTTTTGCCTTCTTTAATTTGTATTTGTCTTGGACATATTTTTGTGTATAACACAAGGACTAAGAAGTATGACAACTACAAATTAATCTGAATGAAGGTTTTTGCCCATAAGGAAAAACATATTAAATACATACCCTAAAACCAAATGAGTTACTCTGGTTGGCATGACCATGAATATTTACAGAGGAAATAACATATGGGATGATCTGAAGACAAGTGGGAACTTTCAATTCGCAGTAGAGAGAAGCAGAGTATTCTAGGTGGAGTCAGTAAGAGCCAAGTCAAGGCAAGAGTAAAGCCCCAAGCATATTTCAGGGGAGGTGAGAGCTAATTGAACTTTGTTGTTGTTACTGGCTGTTGAGTTGTCCATGCCTCCTGGTAACCACATCCATGCACAATAGAACTGTGCTGTGTAGGGTTTTCAAGGAAGATCTCCAGGTCTTCCTCCCAGGTAAACACTTGTTCTCCACTAGCAGTTCAACCTTCACCATTTATGACACCATAACCAAATATGGTTGAAACCTTGGGTGAAGAAATAAGTAGAGTTTAGGTTTTGAACAACTGCCTAATCTCCAAAATAACAAGGTAAAGAGTAAGAAAGATGATTGAAGTTTGCCAAATGCTCATAAAGACATATCTTTGTTAAAAGTGTATTGAAGATATTGACGTTAGGTGTATTTCAAAGTTTTTAGGTTTCCATAGAGATCCTACTTCAAGGAAGTAACTTATTAAAACAATTATAAATGAGCTATATAATATGTGCATAAACACACACTGCATATAATGATAATGTGTACTTGTATAATCTATGTCTATATATACTTTGATCTATTAGGTAATATAGTGATACAATGCTTAAGCACTTGGTTACTAATTGAAAACCTGGTGATTCAAACTCAGTACCTCCATAGGAGAAAAGATCAGTCTCATTAGAGACCCTTTGGGGCAGTTCTATTCTGTCTTACAGGCTTATAATGAGTGAGGATTTATGTGACAGCACAAAGCAGCAATAACACAGCCTTGATAAGTCTTTATTCTCACTTTTAAATGTTTCCATCATTTGAACATAAATCTGTTTTCAAGAGCAAGCACCTCTCCCTCTTGAACTCACATGCTCAAATGTTCAAATTACATGTCCAACTTAAATCAGACAAGAGTATATGTAAGGCTTCAAGTTGTTAATAATATCTGGAGAAATTATGATATCTAAATAAGATACAGATACAAAAATGAGACTTGAGGAAGTTATGAGAGAGAACAGGGAGGTCCTCAGCCTCAGTTTAAGACAATTTCCTCAGGCACCTCCATGGGGACATCAATTGACTTCTGATATTGACCCTTTAATTCATTGCACATACTTGTGGCCTTAAGCTGCTTTAAAACTAGCATTTATTTTCATTGTACCTCCAGCACTATTATTTTTATTTGCATGTTGTTGTCATCCATTAGGAATCAAAACTGCTTCCTAACACATAAAACAATGTCAAAGAAAGGAAACTCTGGAAGAATTTTAACAAATGATTATACAGCTCTTTTCAAAAGCAACAAAGTACATAATGGCATGCTATGTTCTTTGACTGAAAGCAGTAAATGAGACGAGACAATAGATCACTCCTTAAGACATTAATTTAAGACACCATCCTTGGGGGGAGCAAACAGTTAAATCATTCAACTGCTAACCAAAATATGGTCCAAGAAGAAGCCTTAAAGAAAGACTTGACAATCTGCTTCTCAAGAACTGGTATTGAAAACCCGATGGAGTTCTACTCCCGACACCAAGGGATTGACATAAATTGATGTCAACTCAAGAGTGACTAGTTATAATATTAGCAGCTCCAAAATAAAAATGTGACGAGAGCTTCCTGGGGAGATATCTCTTTGAGTAGCAAAATAAGTGCATTGACTAATCATCCTTCAACTTTTCAAAGAATTAAAGACTGTCCAAGGTTTAAAAAAATTTTGCTAAGAAATCACTCTTAACCTTTCCCACCACGTATTTCATGCCTGTGTTCAAATATATCCAATACTAAGTTTATCCCTTTGTGGTTTCTAAATGTGTAAGAGAGAAAAGTTCTGCAAATACATAATTAGAAGTATACTACCACTTGGTATTCTTAAATACTTGGTAAACAAGTATACTACAAGTATACTTGTTCAACTAGAGTTGAAAAAATGAAACAAAAATTTAAATGGCTTCAAATATATCCTTTCATATGCACTATGGGTTTGGGGTTTTGGCATTTGTCATAATGAGAATATGTTGCTCTGCCTAATTTAGAAAGATTTTGAAGATTTTTTTACAGCAATAGAGTTGAGAAAGACACAATCACTATTTGGTCTTTTCTTGTCCCTATGGAGTACTTTTTCTTGATCCTTTCAAACTTGATATTATGCCAGGTATCCCTGGCTCAAGGGGAAGTAGTAACAGTAACATATAAGCTACAGCCAGTTATGTTGCAACTCATTATTCATGACCTACAGATATCCAGTAGAATGTATCCACTACCATTTAACAAGAAAATATGATGAGAATGGTGGATAATGAACAAGGGAGTCAGTATATTTTAGAGACTGTTGCAATGGCCTGCGAAATACCATTGTCTAAAGTTACAAGATGACCTACTTGTCCACAAATACCTTCTTTAATCAGTCAGGATCAGGATCATAGTCTCAATTTTGTAACCTCCATGAATTTGATAATTTCATTTGATCTCCTCTTAGAAAAAACACAGCTAGAGCACTCCTTGGAAGCAAAGATGATAAAGCTTTATCTTTTATACTTTGGACATGTAGTTAAGCAAGGCCAATCCTTGGAAAGTAATACCATGCTGGTAAGATGGAAGAGCAACAGAGCAGAAGAAAGACCCCCAACTAAATGGATTGGTATGATGACTTCAGCAATGAGTTTTAGTGTGTCAGAGATCATGATTTTGGCACAGGATAAGGCATAGGTCATCCTGGCTGTTCATAGGATTACTATGAGTGGTAATTGACTTGTACTTGACTCAATGGCACCTAACAACAACAACAAGAAGAAGATACAGAACATAGCCAACCATACTCTACAGACTTAGATCAGTTACCATTGTATGCTTTTCTCAAGAAGGCTGAGAAAACTTTTTGCTCAGTGGACTTCATCGGCTCTGTTTGACAAATTATTTTAAGTACATATCTGAAACATAAATGAACCAGTTAAGGATCTTTTCCCATATAACGGCAAATTTTAAACTCTTGACTAATTCTTCAATGAACTTTTGTCTCATGTAGCTTTTCTTTCAAGCTACACTGTTGTTGTTGTTGTTGTTGTTGTTGTTAAGGCCATTGAGCCGAGTAAGACTCATAGCAACCCCATGAATGAAAGATCTGAACCTAGTCCTGTCCTGTGTCATCCTCACATCCTCCTTTCTTTTTTTTTAAGGAGGGACAGGTCCTTGGAGAGGGACATCATGCTGGAGAGGGTGGAGGTACAGCACAGGAGGGGAAGACCCTCAATGAGGTGGATTGATTCAGTGACTGGGATAATCATATGGGTGTGTCAGAAGAAGTGTGATTGGCACAGGATAGAGCAGAGTTTAGGGCTGTTTTACATAGAGTCGCTATGAGTCGCAGGCAACTTAATGGTGCATAACAACAACAATAATGCAATCTTCATTCTGGACTTTTGTTATAACCATAATAGCCAATCATGCATTGCTTTTAAACTGTTCTGTCCCTCATCTGTTTCAATGCAGTATACATAATTTATTCATTTTTTTTCTCAGTCTCACCCCAACCCTGATGTCAGTCCCATTCTACAACAGGGGCACTATGCAGTATTTGTCCTTTTGTGACTGAGTTATTTCATTCATCATAATATGTTCCAGGGTCACCCATTCTGAATAGTATTGCATGCGTTCCTTGTTTTTCAATGCAGCATAGTATTCCATTGTGTAGGACTCAACTATTTGATTTAACTGGATTCAATTCAATTCAATTAATCGTAGAACAATTAATATTGATAATAAAAGCCATTTTTATTATTTATAAAAGGTAAATTTCCTTCTATATTGTCAAAACATTGTCTAATAATGGAATTGTTTTTAATTGTTTTCTAAAGTGATAAAATGGCCTACCTGCCCAGAGAAACCTTCTTCAGGGATTTAGGATCAGGATCACAGTCTTAACTGTGCTACTTACATGAATTTGTACATTTCATTTGGTCTCTAAGGTACTGAGCACAGTCAACCAAGTTTTACAGACTCACTGTGTGTCTTTCTCAAGAGGGTTGAGAAAACTTAGGGGCTTTCACTCTGTGGCACTTCACCAGCTCTGCTGGATAGATAATTAATTATAAGTATATACATAAAACATTTAATCGTGCTAATGCGAAACCTATACTTGGACCAAGAGGCAGTCTTCAGAACAGAGCAGGGCAACACCGCATGTTTCAAAATTGAGAAGGGTATACGCCAGGGATGTGTCCTATCTCCATACCTTTTCAACCTGTATGCAGAACAGATTATCCGAGAGGCTGGGCTCTATGAGGAGAAGCGTGTTAGGATTGGTGGAAGATCTATTAACAATCTGTATTATGCAGATGACACAACCCTGCTCGCTGAAACTGAGGAGGACCTCATGCACTTACTGCAGAGGGTCAAGGACTGCAGCCTTCAGTATGGACTGAGGTTCAATGTCAAGAAGACAGAGATTCTCACCACTGGACCAATTGGCAGCATCAGAATGGATGGTTAAGAGATTGAGATGGTTCACAGCTTCAGTTTGCTCGGCTCCACGGTCAACACTCTTGGCACCAGCAGCCAGGAAATTAAAAAAAAAAACACCAAAAAACATATTGCAAAATGGGAAAGTCTGCTGTTAGGGACCTCTCTAAAGTACTCAAGAGCAACGGTGTCTCTCTTGAGACTAAGGTGCACCTGATACAGGCCATGGTCTTTGCAATCACTTGTTATGCATCAGAGAGCTGGACAATGACTAAGGAGGCTAGGAGGAGAATTGACGCCTTTGAGCTGTGGTGTTGGAGAAGAGTATTGAATGTTCCATGGACTGCCAAGAAAACAAACAGATTCATCCTAGAGAGGGTTAAACCAGGCTACTCCTCGGAGGCAAGGAATCTGGGGCTTCATCTGACATGTTACTTCATCTTACTTTGGACATGTTGTAAGGAGAGACAGGTCCTTGGAGAGGGACATCATGCTTGGCAGGGTGGAAGGACGGCGTAGGAGGGGAAGACGCTCTACGAGGTGGATTGATTCAGTGATGGGGGTAATTGGGATGGGTGTGTCGGAGGCAGTGCCATTGGCACAGGATAGAGCAGGGTTTAGAACTGTTGTACATAGGGTCGCTATGAGTCGCAAACGACTCTACTGCACATAACAACAACAACAACATGAAACATATGTGGCCAGTCAAGGATCTTTTCTCATAAAATTTCCATTTTTAAAAAAATCTTTTTTACTAACTCTTGAGAATGAACCTGTATTTAGCTTTTCTTTCAAACTGTACTGGTCATTCTATTTATCTCATGAGCTATATAGGATGAGAACTTAATGAAGAGGCACTTTTGATGAAGTAGCAGAACATTCTGGAAGCTAATTGGCCCTTTCCGTTCCTATCAGTAGAGGAACTCTGGTGGCTTAGTTGAGTGTTATGTTACCAATACAAAGCTATACCTCTCAGGTGGTTCAAAAATTCAGACTCCACAGGAGAAAGAAGGACAATCTTCTGTGCAAGTCCCAATCTACCATGAAAGTCAGCCATGAGTCAATTTTGACACAATGGCAACAAGTCAGAGTTTTAACTCCCACCAGTACTTAAAGTCATAGTGAAAAAGCTTACAGATGTGTAAAAGCTGAAGTATAAAAGCTCACCAGTCCCAATTTACACATGACCATTTTGGGGTCACTAGGACCAGTGACTCTCTTGGTGGGTATGTTGTCAGGTTAGGTCAGGTAAGGCATGGCTGTCTATTTTCTCTCCCTCTCTGTCTTGCTCACACTCTCTCTGCACTGCATATTTTGACTGGGTCTGATTTCTCTCTACTTACCTGGTACAACCTTCAACCAGCAGTTTCAGAAAACCCTGGACCAGTACCAGTCTTAGGGTGGTTTTAGGATAGCATTAGAGGCAAAACTGTAATAGGCAACCCTTATGTAGTCTATGCCCAAGACTGGAGGTTTCTCAGCTGATGTACCTGCATCTGCAAACAGAAGGTCAGATGAGCACCCTCTCAGGTGGCTTCCCCTTTAAAGACCACCCAGCCCTGTTGACAATATCATGCCTAGAGGCAGCAAGGCCTACTTCATGGAACAACTCACTCACTGCCATTGTCTATTGAACTTATTATTCCACTACAACCACCACTGTTGATGTTTCTCTTCCACTCAGCTCTGCTGTTTCCTATTTTTTGGTCCTTGGTGATTTCAGCATAGTGAATCTTACTAGCCCTTGCCTTATATTACAGCTTTTCTACTGAGCTTTCAGCACAGGATCGCATGGTTAAAGAAGGACACACTCTCTTCCTGGCTTTCACCAACCAGGAAGCTCCAATAATATTTATAAGATTAAAATTCAAACTCACTACTAAGAAGTTCACTTCAATTTATAGCAACTTTATAGGACAGAGTAGAACTTCCCCATCAAGTTCTCTAGATGAAATTTATACAGTTGCCTCAAACCCACCAATGTTTTGTTTGGCAGCTGAGTACTTTAACTACTGCACTACTAGAACTCCTTATGGAAAGACAACTCCATGTCAGTTTTCGGGAATAACTTCCATCAAATCACCGATCTTTATTGTTGTTGTCTTTGTATGTTGTTTAGTTGGAACAAACTCATAGCTGGCCCTCTAGTGGGTTTTCAGAGGCAGTACATTATAGGAGAGGAAACTGCTTCTTTCCATTAGGCCACCAGAGCTCCACCACACAAACATGGTTATCCAGGTTCTTTTTCCTTTTCCAACAGATCTTAATGCTTTGCTTTCTTTACAATAGCTCCGGTACTGGAGTTAACAGATAGGATAGGAGGAATAAACCACATGCACTTTCTCTTAAAAGTGTTGAATCAGTGGCAGGTTCTGAGAGGGTGAGAAAACTTGACAAACGTGAAACAGTTGAGAGCATATTAACTGTTCAGTTGATGGGAGCTGGTTATCAGGGACATCTCTGGGTGTTTATGAGGTGTCTAATAGGATGCGGGTGTCTTCTACTTGTGGCTCAGCATTGCACAGCTATCCTCCTGAGCAAATTAACTAGAAAGCCAGTGAAGAAGCAGTATGGGGTTCAAGATCAAATCCTCCCCTGGGATTAAACAGCCCAGGGAATTCTGTTATTTCTGAACTGCAAAAGAGAAGATAACAGAAAGGGCTGTGTTTCATTAGAAAGAAGCATTGAGGGAGGCCCGGCTTCTTCCAGAGGGCGGTGGGTGATGGGTAGGCTGCGAAGAATTTGCTGGATGCATAGGAGTGTCTGGAATTTCAAAAGTGTTCTCAGCTTGCTTCTCAGTGAGGCTGCTGCTTGAAGTCTGGCACTCACCCAAGTCTTGATCATTACCTCAGCATTTAAAGGGAAAACAAGTGTGTGTGTGGGGGGGGAATTCACAGCATCGTGTTTTAAGTAGCAACACCACCAAGGAATGCCACAGGCTGGGTTGTGTTCACCCAGTTAACAGGCAGAATTATTTTACAACATAGAAAGCTGTCTTTCCCCAACCAAGAAAACAAACAAAACAAAACAAAACAAAAAATGCAGAACTAATTAAGATCAGCATATCTCAATAAATATGCAAATGGAAAATCAAAACAAAGAAATTCTATTTATCACATCATAAAGTTGCAAATTACCGTAGAGGCTGGCTTGGAGGAACTGCAAGAGATAGAGACTTTCCAACGATTTTTCTTAGCGGCTATGTTCAGATGTTGCTTTAAAGTTTCATCTTTGAGGATGAAGACTGTGGGTTTGCCAAGATAAAAATATTTTTTATGGTGTATCTTCAAACACCATGGCTGTGGTTGTGGTTGTTAGGTGTTGCCGAGTTGAATATGACTCATAGCGGCTCTAAAACAACCAATCTAAACACTCCTTCGTGCCATTCTCATAATCTCTGACACTCTCAAGCTCTTTGCTTCAGTCTGTGTCAACTCAACTGCTTGAGACTTTCTCTCTTTTGTTGCCTGTACACTTTCCCAAACATGAGGTCCCTCTTCAAGGAATACCCTTTCCTAACAAAATGCCCAAAGTATGTGAAACAAAGCTTCATCATCTTTTCCTCCAAGGAGCACTCTCGGTATACTTTCTCCAAGATATAACTGTTTGTTCTTTTGGCACTTTATAGGATCTTCAGCACTCTTCTCCAACACCGCTATTCAAAGCCATCAATTATTCTTCTCCCATCATCCTTAGTCATTGTCCAGCTCTCAGATACATAGCAACTGACTAAAAAGACCATAGCCCGAATCAAGTGCATCTTAGTCCTCAAGTTGACATCATTACTCATCAAAAATTTGGAACGTTGCTTGACTACATACTTTTTCCAATGAAATATATCTCTCCTGAGCTCCTGATTGCTGGTACTAAGTGTATTTGATAGTGGATCAAAGTAAGATGAAGTCTCTGTACAGAATCACTATGTTGTTGTTGTTGTTGTTATGTGCCGTCGAGTTGCCTGCGACTCATAGCGACCCTATGTACAACAGCCCTAAACTCC